>NC_090341.1:9858619-10158619 GCF_035084215.1 Heptranchias perlo
ACCACTCCACAAATACCAACCCATGCCACACACAATCATCCAGAAAACCTCAAGAGTGGTACAGATGCACATCCATATAAAATGTTGTGCACTAGACACTGCATGCAGGCAAAATAGCCCACCATGTGCAGCCAGAAGAACATAAACCATACTGAACCTGCTATACACTTCTCCAGCAACACTTGCAGCTGTGTAATGTTCTGCAACCGGAGGAGTACCTTTCCCTTCATCTCAGTGTCGTGCTGCTTACAAAACGCATTCACAACCTGGAAAGCAGACAGAAAAAATAATTTACTGGTGACAACTACGTAGTCCGACATCCAGTATTGGATGAGCAGAAATTGCCTCCAACTAAATATTGGGAAGACCGAAGCCATTGTCTTCGGTCCCCGCCGCAAACTCCGTTCCCTAGCCACCAACTTCATCCCTCTCCCTGGCCGCCAACTTCATCCCTCTCCCTGGCCGCTGTCTGAGGCTGAACCAGACCGTTCGCAACCGTGACTCCTATTTGGCCCCGAGATGAGTTTCCGACCCCATATCCGCTCCATCACCAAGACCGCCTAATTCCACCTCCGTAACATCGTCCATCTCCGCACCTGCCTCAGCTCATCTCCTACTGGAACCCTCATCCATGCTTTTGTTACCTCTAGACTCGATTATTCCAATGCTCTCCTAGCCGGCCTCCCACCTTGCACCCTCCGTAAACTTGAGCTCATCCAAAACTCTGCTGCCGGTGTCCTGACTCGCATCAAGTTCCACGCACCCATCACCGCTCGCTGGCCTACACTGGCTCCCAGTCTGACAATATCTTGATTTTAAAATACTCATCCTTGTTTTCAAATTCCTCCATGGTCTCGCCTCTCCCTATCTCTGTAACCTCCTCCAGTCCTACAACCCTCCAAGATCTCTGACAACCTACCTCTTTTACCAAGCTTTTGGTCACCTGTCCTAATATCTCCTTATTTAGCTCGGTGCCTAATTTTGTTTGATAATCGCTCCATTGAAGCGCCTTGGGACTTTTACTATGTTAAAGGTGCTATATAAATGCAAGTTGTTGTTGTGGATAGGAATATCTTCCTGTACACACTATTGGTCAGTTACACTGGAATATATCTTGCAATTGTCTTGCCTATTTTGACTTTGTAATTCAAGGAGTCAGATTAGTAACCAAATCCGTACACGACCATCACAGAATGAGCTTTTAGAGCTTAAAAACAGTTTTACAATCCACTATAGGCTGACACCAGACCAGCTCATTAATAATGTTAGGCTAGTTTTGTTACCTCTCTGAACCAGTTGAGGGCGTGAAACAGCAGCGAGCATAGAAGTTCCCGCTCCTGTTTGGACAGCGACTCCACCTTCTCCACCAGCTCTAAGTTGGTCACGTAAAGTGGACAACCTGCAATGAGATAGTCGACTGAGTAAAACCAGAGGCCCAACAATCATGGTGTACTCATTAGTCTGCTTTTTGCACTACATGCCTGTCTGTTTTCCACATTACATACCAGTTCACATTTTTAAGACACACAGAATCATACAACAATATTCACTTACCTATTATGCTATATATTGAAATTTTACAAATTATTCACCTGTTATGATCTGCACTATAATTTATACTACTTCTGTGCAATTCATACACAATCTACATCATGTGTGCTATTCATATTAGTACACTACATTACTACACTGTATTTGTTACTCCACAGTAATCTGCTGTAAAGTACATTGTTAATGTACAACACCAATCACATGATGTTGTTATTCTTCATCAGAACATTTATAGGCATTATATCAATATTGCTTCTGCACTGTGTTGGTCCTCCCAACACTGATAGTCTTGTTAAAAATTATTAAATCTACAGCTCGCCCAATGTCTCAGGAAGTTTATCTAGTGAGTGGCTGAGTGGTACAGATCAGGAAGGTCCCCGATTTGACCCGCGAACTGTGTTAAGTTAGCTGATTTCAGCTATGGCAATGTTAGTGGCACTGGCCTCAAGTTAGGGTGGGGAAAACTCAGCCCAGATTCCTGCTTTTAATCACTGCATAGCAACCGCTGCTAGTAATGTGCAGACATGGGCATTGCGAAAGGACAGAATCAGCGTTTTCCGCTCCTTCTCCCCCAAATGTAAGCATGCAACTCAAACATCAGTGCCTTGTATGAGGGCCTGGAACTTCCCTCTATTGCAGATGGGTTTATTGTCAGCTCCCCGCAGACCCGTAAATACTTCCTTTCAGCACTGTTGTCACTGTGCACTGTATCCGCCCTTCACCGTGTGATTGATTGAGGAATGTACAATGTAACAAAACAAACGTATCACCATGTGCTGATTACATTTCTTGTGACAACAACAACATGCATTTATATAGCGCCTTTAATATAGTAAAACATCCCAAGGCGCTTCATAGGAGCGTTATCTAACAAAATTTGACACCGAGGCACATAAGACGTATTAGGATAGCTTGGTCAAAGAGGTAGGTTTTAAGGAGCGTGTTAAAGGAGGAGAGAGAGGTAGAGAGGCAGAGAGATTTAGGGAGGGAATTCCAGAGCTTAGGGCCTAGGCAGCTGAAGGCATGGCCGCCAACGGTGGAGTGGTTAAAATCGGGGATGCGCAAGAGGCAAGAATTGGAGGATCGCAGCGATCTCGGAGAGTTGCAGGGCTACAGGAGGTTATAGAGATAGGGAGGGATTTGAAAACAAGGATGAGAATTTTAAAATCAAGGCGTTGCTGGACTGGGAGCCAATGTAGGTCAGCGAGCACAGGGGTGATGGGTGAACGGGACTTTGTGCGAATTGGGAAACGGGCAGCAGAGTTTTGGATGAGCTCAATTTTTTGGAGGGTAGAAGATGGGAGGCCAGCCAGGAGAGAATTAGAATACTCAAGTTTAAAGGTAACAAAGGCATGGATGAGGAGTTTCAGCAGCAGATGAGCTGTGGCAGCGGCAGAGTCGGGCGATATTACGGAGGTGGAAGTAGGCGGTCTTGGTGATGGAGCAGAATTGTGGTCGGAAGTTCACCTCAGGGTCAAATAGGACACCAAGGTCGCAAACGGTATGGTTCAGCTTCAGACAGTGGCCAGGGAGAGGGATGGAGTCGGTGGCTAGGGAACGGAGTTTGTGGGTGGCCCGAAGACAACAGCTTCTGAGTAGTATAGTTCTGAGTAGAAACTGAGACAAAAGTCCTAACATCTCATCACTAAAGTTCTCGCTTCAGAAAACCCGGGGGCTGTTGTAGCCCAAACTTGGCGGCCTATCTGCACTTTTATTTAGAGCAGCTGTTCCACACCATTTTACACATGGAAACTGCCTGAAAACCCATAACACTGCGTCAGTACACATTTGAATAAGCTCGGAGGAACCCAACATTACCACAAGTCTGCTAAAATTTATTTTTACAGAGCTTCCATGATGGTGCAGCTGGTAAAGACTGTGTGCAGCTGCACGGCACAAACCACAGTACCAGGCACAATTCCCCTAATAGGTTAGCTGATCTCAGCTGGCGGTAGAGATGCTACAATTTGATCTCAGTGCCCTGGGGGTGGGAAGGGAAAAGAAAAAAAATTAGCAAGGGTTCCTGCTCCTGATTCTTTTGCTTTTAAACTAAGCAGTGCTCCAGACAGAAACCTAAAATTCCTGATTTCAGCCAGTACACCAGTAGGCATTACAATTGGCCTCAGTACTGCTGGGCTAGGGAGACGAAAAAACCCCACAGAAGCCTGCTCCTGATCTGTATAGAGTGATCTGCTGGAATAGGTTAGATAGGCGGTTGAAGGAAAGGTAAATAAAAGGTAAAAGGTAAAGGATATGGGAACAGAGCAGGCACATAGGATTAGGACTGCTACTCATGTGGAGGATAAACATCAACATGGACTGGTTGGGCTGAACGGCCTGTTTCCGTGTTCTAATTTCTATGTAATTCTATGGAAAGCATGTTGGATAAGAACAGGATTGGCCTTAGTTGTGCTGCTTCTCAGAGTTGAAAAAGCCCCTGATACTCACTGTCTAGATTCACATATGAAGGTTGGTGACTTGGGAGAGATACTGGATAATGCCCATGGAACTGTACCATAACAAGATTTAATACCTTAAGAAGAGGGAGGGGGAAATCAATAAAACGAAGGTTTTTTTAAAAAAATAGGATTTTGATCTTCACACTTGTGAAACCGCAGATTTCTGTTTGTTAGCAAAACTACCAATCATAAGAGTCAGGGATAAAAAAGGATTGGAAAAAATACTGGGCCCTTAATTTGTCATGTTTCTAAAACATTCTACTGTGCAACACAAAGCTTATCAGTGCTACAATGCTGCAGTAATAGGTTTTACCACCAGAGAACCCTCTTGAGCCACAGAGGTTCTGTCAAGGTTCATGTCAGGTTATCCTTTTTGCACAAAATTCTGAATTCATGGGGGAAAAAAAAAGTAATATTGTTGAAGAGGTGCTTGGACACATTTTGTTTAAGCGGGAAGTGGGACGTCAATGCTGGGAAAAGGAACTTTATTACCTAGTCCATACTGGATCTCCTCCTGGCTTATTTCCCTATATGCACCTTCCACTCTTCTCATACTGGATTTCTCACCTCTCACTCTCTCTGATCCTGCACTGTGGAACTCTTCATTCTGTTCCCTCCCTCCCTACTCTCAAAAACCTCCTCCTTGACCATGCATCTCGATCCCCATCCTAGCATCTCCAATCCCCTGAGCTCAACATCCACCATATGCCTTTCCTCCTCATTGTAAATACATCTTCTTACATGTGAACAGCGTGATATATATGCAAGTTGGATTAGAGAAAGGTTGTCACCCACGATTGTCAAGCCCCTGCCTTGGAAGTACTTCCCCATAATATGCCACAGCGTATTGGAGCTCTGATGTGCTGCATTACAAAGTGACGGGACATAGGTCTGTATCTGCAATTCTCAATTAATATGTTTCCAACTATACGTGCCCTATTCACAGATAGGGACTAAGCAGTGATCAAGGAAGGGGAACAAAAATTAAGATTTGGGTGTCAGGGAGGGAAGTGAATTATCCTGGATCACTCTAGCACTCCTCCTAGCAGCCAAAGTTAGAGTGACATTGGCAACTAGCCCGTTACCCATAAATATATTTAAGATAACTACCAATTTTTTTTTTAAAAGCGTGTACTTGAATCAGGTTAATTGTGAAATTAGCCGAAATATCACGAGCCCGGAAACTAGCCAACTGTGGGAAATAAAAAATCAACTACCAATTTTCTTTTCAAAGATTACACTTTTTCTATTCAAACTCAACAGCGTTGAGCACTTCAGAGCCTACCTAACAAAGCATCGATCTCCTCCAAGTTTCCATTGTGTTGCACCTCTTCACAGAATCTCAGCAGACGGAAAAAGGAAGCGAGACACACGGGAGAAATACACCTAAAAATGACAAATAAAAAACATTTTGCTTTTACTAATTTTTTTTTTTAAGCGACTCATATCCATGTTTCCCATTGTTTTATGATGAAATTCTTGTTAAAGGAATGAAGACATTACAACTAAAGATTAATTCTTCTTACTTTTTGGTTCCTTGTTTGCCGGGTGCTCTTTCCAAGCCAGTGCTGATCACGCTATTGGAAAGCAGCGGTAGAAGGTTGATTACAATTCCACCTTCACTCTCCTCTTCATCCAGGTTATACATGGACTTCAGTGGTAGCAGGTATTTACTGAAAGAATCAACAGCATGTGTATTAACAGATGTGTGGCTCACAGAACTGCACAATGGGGAAGAATGAGTACAATATTGAATAAAAGGCATTCGATAAGGTGCCACATAAAAGGTTGTTACACAAGGTAAGGGTTCATGGGGTTGGGGGAAATATATTAGCATGGGTAGAAGATTGGCTAAAGGACAGAAAACAGAGAGTAGGGATAAATGGGTCATTTTCAGGTTGACAGGCTGTAACTAATGGGGTGCCACAAGGATCAGTGCTTGGGCCTCAGCTATTTACAATATTAATGACTTAGATGAAGGGATCTTGTGTAATGTATCCAAGTTTGCTGACAATACAAAACTAGGTGGCAAAGCAAGCTGTGAGGAGGACACAAAGAGTCTGCAAAGGGATTTAGACAGATTAAGTGAGTGGGAAGAAGGCAGCAGATGGAGTATAACGTAGGGAAATGTGACATTATTCACTTTGGTAGGAAGAATAGAAAAACAGAACATTGTTTAAATGGTGAGAAACTATTAAATGTTGATGTTCAGAAAGACTTGGGTGTCCTCGTACAAGAAACACAAAAAGTTAGTATGCAGGTACAGCAGGCAATTAGGAAAGCAAATGGCATGTTGGCATTTATTGCAAGGGAGTTGGAGTACAAGAGTAAGGAAATCTTATTTCAGTTGTACAGGGCTTTAGGGAGACCTCACCTGGAGTACTGCGTACAGTTTTGGTCTCCTTATCTAAGGAAGGATATACTTGCCTTAGAGGCGTTGCAACAAAGGTTCACTAGATTAATTCCTGGGATGAGAGGGTTGTCCTATGAAGAGAGGTTGAGTAGAATGGGCCTATTCTCTCTGGAGTTTAGAAGAATGAGAGGCGATCTCATTGAAACATGTAAGATTATGAGGGGGCTTGATAGGGTAGATGCTGAGGGATAGTTTCCCCTGGCTAGAGTCTAGAACTAGGGGGCATAGTCGCAGGTTATGGGGTCAGCCACTCAAGTCTGAGATGAGGAGGAATTTCTTCACTCAGAGGATTGTGAATCTTTGGAATTCTCTACCCCAGAGGGCTGTGGATGCTCAGCCATTGAATATATTCAAGGCTGAGATAGATAGATTTTTGGACTCTAGGGCAATCAAGGGTTATGGGGATTGGGCGGGAAAGTGGAGTTGAGGTCGAAGATCAGTCATGATCTGACTGAAGGGGTCGTATGGCCTACTCCTGCTCCTATTTCTTATGTTCTTATGTAAAAACACTGGCCTTTCACTTCTGGGACCTGTATGAAATTAGTTTTGGCAGTCTCAATACAGTTTCTAATGGACAAGGGCTCATAATCCAAAAGTGCCTCTAATTCAGCATCCATTGGTAATACATCTGCCACTGCACTTTGAGCAAATTAATATTTAGTGACGAAATTTTACACAACTTCACAATATTATAGAACCATTTCTTTTTCAAGCCATTTACAGCTGTTTCCATAAGCAGGCCATGTTTCCTACCATCCATAACCTGTGTCTGTTCAATAATTTGCTCTTGAAAAGTTTTGAGACCTGCAGGATTGACACTTATCCTATTAGGAATGATCTGCTTACTGGATGAACGGTATGATTGTTTTGGGGATGCTTGTAGATGGGCTACCACACACAGCTTATTCATTACATTTCAAAAATACAAACTGTTTCTCACATTTAATTAAACACGGTATCCTAGAGAAGCGAAGCCAGATTCTCTACGTAGCTTCACACCAAACAAATGCAAAGGATAAACCATTATCTCATTCTGTATCCATGAACAATCTGCTGTTTAAAATTACGCAGCGATTAGCAATTTAAACAAGAGTCATCATCTGAACTTGATTTTAAACTGTCACAAATTCAGACATTTGTGAAAGTAAGACGCTGTTTCTTCAGACAATGCTTATCCGAATCAACCAGTTACACGAACTGGGTGGACTTCACAGCATGCCCTGCATATACAATTATTGCATCATAGAGTTTCTGTGCTGAAATAATATTTATTCTACTTGTTTTAGGGAGCAACCAATGAACACACAGTTCATTAGTCACAAATCTGGATCAGGCCAAGTTCTTCTTTTAGTCTGGAGTCTGGGGGGAAAAAAACTAAGCACGTTCCAAACTTCCTTCATCCCTCTGCTCTCTGGAACTCCAATTACTTAGCTCCCAATAGGTGCGCATTGAAAGGAGTGCGCTGCTGTTGACTCCACTAAAGAAATAAACGAAAGAACTTGTATTTATGTAGCACTTTTCACATTCTCAGGACATCCCAAAGTATTTCACAGTCAATGAAGATTTTTTGAAGTATAGTCACTGTTGTGTAGGCAAACACGGCAGCCAATTTGCACACAGCAAGATCCCACAAACAATGACAAAAATTATCAGTTAATCTGTTTTAGGTGTTGGTTGTGGGATAAATCATGGCCAGAACACCTGGAGAACTCCCCTGTTCTTCTTTGAATAATGCCATGGCATCTTTTACCTGGAAGGGCAGACAGGGCCTCGGTTTAATGTCTCATCCTCCAACAATGCATCACTCTTTCAATACTGCACTGAAGTGTCAGCCTAGAGTCTCTGGAGTGGGACTTGAGCCCGTGACCTTTAGGCTGAGAGAGCAGAGTGCTACCACTAAGCCAGGCTGACACATCAATGCAATTAATATATGATCGGTTATTCTAATTATTCACTTATCCCCACAGGGGCATATTATAAAGTGGATAAATGGTGTCCTACTGAACTCAAATTTAACTTTGCCCATACATGAATCAGCAGTAATAAATACTAAATGTTTTTCATAGCTTACCTATCTGTTTCTGGTCCCAGGTCTACAACAAAGTCCTCTTGAAAATCATCAAGTACACTTCTTCCAATCAACTCCTAGAGAGATAAATAAATAAGAGAGGAGCAACAATGCCATTTTGTTGTTAAACAGCGGTCTATTATGCAGACACAAGAGTGTGGTATAACTCTTTCATACCAAGCCACAGAGTGGCAGGACGCAATTCGCAATTTCACACTTGTCATTCTCCAATCTCAGTTCTCTGTTTTTTGGGTCTTCTTACACATTACACTATCCTCAACTGACAGCGGCACACAACTTCCCTTAGGTGTCCCAAACCACCCGGAAACCAACCACTTGGAGCTGTGCTCGAATGTCCAGAGTGACTTCTCCTGCCCCATAGGAAAGTGGCAAAGGATTCAAAGGAAGGGGTGTAGAATGGGGTATGGGTGAGGAATCAGAAGCAGATGCACACGGAGGCAAGAAGGACAAAATAAAACAGTGCATCCTTTTAGGGATTCAGTATGCCAACAAACAATAGCTGAATGCCAGAGCATCTACATATCTGCTGATATGAAGCTCTAGGTTTACTTGTCCAGGATCAGTGTGTACAGAAAACCAATGGCCATTATTTGACCAAATAATTCATTATTTGAAAGTCAGTAACTCTAACATTATAATTACAAGGGGGGAAAAATAGAGATTTTAATTGTGGTTAATCTAGTACTCCCCCTACACCAAATTTTCAATATAATTTTCTCTTTTCACTTTCTCTTTCTCCCATCTCATTTTATTTCTCAAAGTCAATATATATTAATCTTAAACATAATTAGATGTTTAAAAAATTGCTTTTAATATGAAGCATACAGAAAGTCCTTTGTTTGACCATATGTATGCACATCCACTGGTCTATCAATCCACTAATGAATGTATTTCATGACCATAAGTAAACCATCTGGCAATGACCTATAAATAATTTGCATCAGGCATCTGGCCAGTTAATATTTTAACCATTACTCAGTTTGACATGTTTGTGAAAGTTGTGTTTCTACATTACAAATAACATGCTAAAATGAAAGGCTATGTATAATGAAATTATATGACAGGTAACCAATCTCCGATAGTGGTGTGGGGCCTGGAACACTGGGCATTGGTCAGTGGTCAGTGACTGGCAGGCTCAAGGACAGCACTGCAGAGGCAGAGTAAGCAGCAAATGGAGAGGAAGAGCTACCAGTTTCCCATGTTTGTTATGGTGGCGGTGGGAGGTTGGTGTTCGACACTCACACCTTGCTGTTCCACTGCCGCTTCAGGTTAGATACTCACCTTTTAGCCATCCAAGTCACAGAGGTGATGCCCCACAGGTGTGCACTGCAGTAACTATTATGGCCACTTTCTAGTTTTGGATTTACAAACTGATTGATTTCTGATTGATCCAGCATTGACCAAATAGAAAACCTACATCCATATAGATACAAAAATTTTTGATCAAGAAAGATTTGAAGGCAGATCTGAGAATCCATGACTATAGTTAATTGGTGAATGAATAAATGCTAATAGGCAATCAGAGTTTGAAAATTGATTGATTTTACCTGCACTTGTGGATCCAGGTTTCTTTTCTGCACCAAGTTAGCCAACTCATCATAGTAGAGAGCGGCAGCCTCTGGAGAATGCTCACTGCAGGTACGCACCAGTTCAAGCAGGGCTGTGGCCTTAATACATAATTTTTTTAAAAGATTAGTGTGATTACAAAACCAAATTGACTATCTTCTTGCTGGTCTTAGTAAAAGTCATATGCAGAATAGGTATGAAGGAGCAACAAAACAAGAACTCAGCAATCAATGGGTTCAGACAACAAGATATAGAAATAACATCCTGAACAGAGCTATAAAACCACAATTAAAAAGACTACAACTTCAGTCAATCAAAGGTCAGACCACATCTTTGGAAATTAAATTGATTTTACTGACCAAACCTTTTGCTAATAGGTCTCAGCTTGATTCAGTTGGTAGCACTCCCACCGCTGAGTTCAGAAGGTTAAGACTTCAAGCCCCACTCCAGGACTTAAGCACATAATCTGAGCAGTACTGGGGGAGTGCTACATTGTCAGAGGTGCAGTCCTTCAGATGAGATGTTAAACTGAGGCACTGTCTATCTGCTCTGGTGGTTTGGGTGGGCGTTAAAGATCTCATTAGAGTGTTCAAAGAAGGGCAAGGAGTTCTTCCCTGTGACCCAGGCAGCATTACCCTCTGCTGCGTTTGCTTACCAAGTAACAGTGACACAGTAATTTATTTTGTGTGAAGTGTTTCGGGATGTTTGAGAGATGCAATAAGAAGCATTATAAATGCAACTTCTTTCTTCTTTCTAACAGTCAGTTGAACACCAGAGTGGTAGACTATCCCAGCGAGTACTCAACAATAATGTTGCTGAAAAAATGGACTATGATTTAAAATGGTAAAAGGTAAGCATTTCACAGATACCTTTAATTTAAAAACGCTTTTGTTTCGTTAAAGTATATAGTTCCTTTAATTTACTTTCCATGCATTTTTTAAAATTAAAACTGAAGTGACAAATTCTTTTGATTCAGTAATGTTCCAGATCTTTGTGGAACAACATCAACAAGTGCTCATTACAAACACCATTGCTGTAAATAAATGAGAATGTGGAAAAGAAAATATCTCACTCAGCACTACAAGCCAAGTCACTTTGGACTGCTCACATTACCAAATAGCAGATGCTTGCACAAAGAAAAGGGGCCTGAGGTTAGTAAGCTGCCAATGCTTTCAGCCAAGCAATGTCATGCAACACCAAAAAGGGGGGAAAATAAAATCTAAATTATAAAAAGGTCATACCTGTCTGAATGTTTCCTTGCTCATGGATGCCAAATCTGATGAAGACGCTTCCATTTTACTTCTGAAAAAGAAGCACCTTTCAGGAATTTAGATATTGCACTTGGGCTTAAATCTAGCTACATAGATAACAATATCATGCCATATTCTTACAAACTGAAATTATATAAAGTGCTCAGTTTCACCAAGCGAAGTAGTTGGCTTGTGCCCTGTCGGAATCCATCCTGAGCTTTACAACAGTCTGTCACCCATAATTATACATAAATGGATGTGGTATTGTGCAGTAAGAAATCAACAGAATACATGTTTGTACACAACAAACCACCTATTTTTCATTGATGACATTGGCACCTCCACATCAGTGGTGTCAGGCCTGATGAACAGTGAGACCATGGGAAGTCTCAAACACACGGTCAGGAAGTTATAGAACTAACCCTGGTGTTTTGCTATGAACGGTGCCATTGGTACCAACTGTGCTCCCTATGCTCCTGTGCGCCATGCCAAGGATCTTATCATTTCATGTTATTGGCAGAGTCTCTCTTCCACTTCGAAGTTAATAAAGAAAGAAAGGAAGAACTTACATTTATATAGTGCCTTTCACGACCTCAGGACATCCCAAAGCACTTTACAGATAATGAAGTGTAGTGACTGTTGTAAGAAATGTGGCAGAAATTTGCACACATCAAGGTCCCACAAGCAGCAATGAGATAATGACCAGATTATCTGTTTTAGTGATGTCGGTTGAGGGATAAATGTCGGGAGAACTCCACTGCTCTACTTCAAAATAGCGTTATGAGATCTTTTAAGTTCACACGATAGGGCAGACGGAGCCTCGGTTTAAGGTCTCATCCGAACGACAGCGCCTCTGAAATGCAGCACTCCCTCAGTACCTTACTAGATTGCGCTCAAGTATCTGGAGGGGGACTTGAACCCACAACCTTCTAACTCGGAGGCAAGAGTGCTACCATTGAGCCGTGACTAACAAAGGAACGCTGGAAGTTTGTGAGGCACTCTGCTGCCCATTGTCTTGGCTGAGGAAGGCATGTCACACAGGGAGGCTATTCATGGATTAGACTTGCAAAGAAATACGGTCTACACATTTTTAGGCTTGGGGCTTCACATTTTTGTAAAAATCAGCCTCATTGAAAAAAAAGCCACCCATCCACTCTTTCAAAACCCTTGCTATAGCATTTGACCCCCAGAATCATTAAACATTATATGAGATGATATGTATATTACAATACCTGTCATAAGCCATACAGCCCACCATCATGACTGCCCCAATGATCCCAATCCGCTTGTATTTGGATATTGTACTGGACAGCTGTTTCCTGATGACAATGTGCATGTCATCCTGTGGAATAGGACAAGGCAACTGTTAACAATCCCTCTAATTAACATGGACCATTACTGCAGGGGCTAGTTTTTGTAGGTAAAGAAAATACTTGTCACGCGCACACAAATGCAGGTTTAAATCAGACCAACCATCCGAGCTTGCAAAAGGGCTCTAGAGCACAAGCATGAGAAACCAGAGTGTCTTCTGGGATTTTCAGATTCTCTGTCTCACCTGAATGTGGCTGCCTTCCTGTCCTCTACTAAAAGCCAGTGTGTTGAGGATGAAAAACAGCTTCCTAATCTGTTGGGGAGACAAGTTGTCCATGTAATCCAAGATGCCCTGTGAATTAAAAAACAAACTTACTAAAGACGCGGTAAAGAATGCCACTATAGACATTTTAAAGCGCTGCTAAGTTATCGGAGAAACGTGGGCTACCCTCATCGTTTCTGTGGATTAAAATGCAATTTAGAAAAGGAAACAGATGCAGGCACCATGCCTCATCGGTTTTAGAACTTTGTAAACAAACGGAACATTAAGCCATCATAAAATCCCGCTGTTGGGAGCAACAATCCTGCTTCACTCACAGCATTCCAGAGGCAGGTTATAAAGCAGCGCCTGTTCCCTTGTTATTGTACTGAAATCCTCACCGTCTCAGTGACAAGCAGAGGACCTTTTACTTTTGTCCTTTTACTTGATTAACTCATTGCATAAAAGGACTGGATTTAGAACTGGCTTAAAATACAATTCTGAGTAGCCGTCTTTTAAGATTTAACGAAGTTTCATACCACTTTGGACCTACAGGAATGCATCTTTCTTCCTATAGAAATTTCTACCCATTCTTGTTAGTTTTCTTCTGTTTACGTCAGGAAGACCACGCACTATTCTGCACCTAAGAAGGTGGGCAGGAGGCTAACTCCCGGGCATCTGTCAACGGCATTATGAAATATGTGAGCAAAACCCAGGGTGACTCACCTTAATTTGGATGGATGAACAGACAGATGGAGGAAGGGCAAAGAAACTTTATTTATGTAGCCATTTTTTGCATGCTGAGGCCAATGAGGTACTTTTGAAGTGTAGTCACTGTTGTAACATAGGCAAATGGGGTTGCCAATTTGCACACAGCATGGTCCCACAAACAGTATTGAGATCATGTTTTAGTGGTGTTGGTTGAGGGATAAATGGCCAGGTCACTAGGAGAACCCCCCCTCTCCACTGCTCTTCTTTGAATAGTGCCATGGAATCTTTCACATCCATTTAGGAGGACAGATAGAGCATAGGTTCATCATTTCATCCAAAAGATGGGAGTTTGACAGTACAGCAGTCCCTAAGTACTGCACTAGTGTCAGCCTAGATTATGTGCTCAAGTCTCTGAAGTGGTCCCATGACCTTCTGACTCAGAGGCGAGAGTGCTACCACTGAGCCAAGGCTGACAGTTAAAAGAAAAACCTGAACTCTGCTACATGCCTCCCTCGAAGACACAACTTAAATCCTAAACTCACTCAGTGAGGCATATTGGACTTTCTTTCATTCTACAGCATGTGATACTGGTATACTGAGAATGGAATACTTTTCCAGCTGTGCCACATTCTTGGATACTTAACTGTCTCAGTTGAAAGGAAAATGCAAAACAAAATTGCTTCTCTACTCAGAATTCCTTCTATCTACCTTCACAAATACAGCATAGACAGCCATTGCAGACGAGCTCTGGGAGACTAAGTCTGTAAGCACATCGAGCGAGACATCCACTTCTGCGGTGAATCCGCTACAAACGTGAGTCACCATTGCACCAACGACCTCCTGTACAGAGAGGCGAAGAATCACAACGTTTTCCGGATTCAAGAAAGTGCGACAATTTGAACATCAAATGTGTAAGATTCTAAAAAAAAAACACTCACAGAAGCCCTACTCTTACCTGCTGACAGTAGGAGTCAAACATCATAAAGGCATGTTTATACATCTGACTGCCAAACGACACCACACTCACATCTGGGGATCTCAGCAGGGTGTGAGCCAAGGACAGTACAGAGGGAAAGTACTCACGGACAACCTGGATTAAAAAAAAATGGAATGTTTAGCAAAGGATCGAGCTGTTTCTGGCCGAGAGGAACAACAGTGGCACATAATAGTGTGTACCACAATGTGCTATATACAAAGCTTTTAGTGAACCTAGTGCCTGTGGCACTGACAGGATGCAAAATAGGAATTAGGCCTCAGTTGCAAAGAATCATGCTCTCACAAATGGATGGCCTTGCACTGTAGTAGTACAACTTGAACCTATGCTTTTATTTAATTATGTATTTGGAAAGTTTATTGGCATTGGCAAATTTACTGCCAAGATAACCAAATTAAGAAATGCTGCTTCTTTAAAACATCCTGAGTCGTCAAGAGTTAATATTGAAGCAGTGAACCAGAATGTTAGCACATAATTGTTATTTGTCTGCAATTTTTTTTTTTCAAAAGCAAAAGAAAAATGCTAAATAGCAAATAAGTATGGAGATTGGGAATTCTTAGTGCTCAGGGCATTCCAGGAAGAATGGGTGGCTACTGTAACCTACGAAGATAGAGGTAGGCAATATGTCTGGGAGGAATATATAATACAGGGAGAGGATGAAGGACGAATGTACATGGAGGGAGTGAACAGAAGGTTAAGCTAACTTTGGAGGCTGGTTGAAATTATTGAAATTGATTAAGAAGGAATTATACCCCAGAAATCATTGCAACCAGTTGCATGTATGTCCCAAAACCTGACTATATTTGCAGAATGAAACATTTTTCAGTGTTAATAGCTGTAAAATAAAAATGTAATATGAATCTTTGGATCAGACTGATACACAGTGATACAAAACTTGAAAGCCGGCCCTAGTTTAAACTTTGCTAGAACAGTAACCATCGCAGATTTCAGCTGGAGGTTTAAGACACTTGACATCAAAGAAATAAAACCACCGCAGTCAACTGATGGTACTGACCACAGCATGACTCCGGAATGCAACCTGCAACAGCTGATCCCTGATATGGCCGAGACGGATCTTGCTGCGCAGCAGTTTCTCCACTTGTTTCTTGCTATTGCTGGTGCTGGTTGTGTGGAGGATCAGGAGAACCAGCAGATCTATAACCTTCAAAAGGAAACAAAAATGTTATGAAATACCAGCAGCTCAATACCATTAATAGCAAAGAGTGGGAGAATTCTGCAACCCCTCCGCCCACCACAGCAAGAAATATTCCACAGTACAAGGTTCTACTGAGTACAACGAATCAATCTGTGGCCTGAGTTTGAAAATGCAGCAATTCTTGCCAGTGGGAGAAAGAGGTAGAATGCAGCATCTCTCCCAATTCCACCATGGTAAACAGCTGTCAAGAACAGATATATTCTCAACAAATGCCCTCTGTACTTTTTTTGATACTGGAATTTGAAAGACTGCAAGTGGTAATGTATGTCTTTCTCCCTTCCAACCACTAACATTTCTCTCTCTCTCTTTAAGCTTCTCTAACCACGATCAGGATGCACTCCTGTCACTTAGTTAAAGGACGAAATGCATGCAGTGACATGGGCTTGCAATTTCTCAGATAGTGGGTCAAATGCTGCCAAATGCTATCAGATGCTGTTTCTAATCTGAAGCCATCATCCCTCCCACAGTGGGTGATGTGGTTTTATTAAGGTTCTCCCCTTTCCAAATCAAGATAGAGCACTACACATTTGCTCAGTACTCCATCAGAATTTTGTTTTCCATCAAAGAACAAAGCAAACTCATTCTCTCTTTGTTTGGAATCAGTCTACAGCATTGCTCTCTTACACATTAAATAAGGTCCATATTGACTATGGGGGGTAGAAGTTATGTTACAGCTATACAAATCCCTGGTTAGACAACACCTGGAGTACTGTGATCAGTTCTGGGCACTGCACCTTAGGAAGAATATATTGGCCTTGGAGGGAGTGCAGTGTAGATTTACTAGAATGATACCTGGACTCCAAGGGTTAAATTACGAGCAGACATTACACAAACTAGGGTTGCATTCCCTGGAATTTAGAAGATTATGGGGTGATTTGATCGAAGTTTTCAAGATATTAAGGGGAACTGATAGGGTAGATAGAGAGAAACTATTTCCGCTGGTTGGGGAGTCTAGGACTAGGGGACATATTCTAAAAATTAGAGCCAGGACTTTCAGGAGTGAAGTTAGGAAACACTTCTACACGCAAAAGATGGAACTCTCTTCCGCAAATGTCAGTTGACACTAGCTCAATTGTTAATTTTAAATCTGAGATTGATAGATTTTGTTGACCAAATGTATTAAGGCATATGGGGCTAAGGCGGGTGTATGGAGTTAGGTCACAGATCAGCCATGATCTCGTTGTATGGCGGAATAGGCTCGAGGGGCTAAATGGCCTACTCCTGTTCCTATCTTCCTATACTTGGCAGGCTAAAACAGTTTACACAGCACATTCCGCCTCTATTGAGGTGCCTGCTCTTTCAGTTCACTGGCATCATTTACTTCAACACAGGACAGAGTAGCCGACATGGTTTCCTTTTAAAACAAGCACCATTAGCAACAATGACAAGAAACCACAGATAGTAATGGGAATTAGTTACCTTGTGCTCTGCAGCAGAATCTACACATTCAATAGCCTGCAAGAAAAAGTAACAAGTCTCAGCCATTTTATTTTGCTGCACATCTGTACCTTAGAAATAAATGGTTAGGTTCCGTGTGATACTAAGCTATAAAGAACAAGCAAGTCCCAGGTTTAATCCTCGCTCTGTGCGTAGACAGACGATCCCAACTGGGGCAGCGGATGAGGCTCTATAATAGCCTCAGCACACCTGGTTTACCAGAACAGAGGTGAAAATCAGCCACAGTTCTGCTGCTGATCACTCTCCATTCAGTCCGACTAGAAAGAGCACGTGTGGGTGTTGACTGAGGACAGGACTAGGCTTGGCTATGTTTCCTTCCATTTTCCAATATCCTGCCAACACTCACGATTTGAGCTCACACATAAAGAATAGCCACTTGGCCAAAGAACTGGAGGGATGCTGACACTCTTGCAATTGTACCCCAGGAAGAGTCAATGCCTTCAAGGAGGAAAGAAGTTAATTAGTAGTTTCCCCTTTCTGTTGTTTATACTCGCTTTATCTAGTTCTAGTTCTCTCTTATGCTGCACACTAAGGTATAAGGAACGTATTACTCCTGACAATTCTACCACCAAGTAATATCTTACTGAGACCAGATCTGGCAAAGTGTTTAATGTGGTGCTGAAATTTAAGTAATATATTAAAGGAAGAAATATGTTTTTTTTTAAATCAAACCTTACTTGCAGGCCTTTTATTTGGTATCTTTGTTATCTGCAGGTGAGTGTTTCCTTGTACATTACCCCCATTTTAAAAGAAACAGCTGATCTTACAGCTTCCCACTCGATATCCAAGTTCAGGGTCAAGGATAGACATTATCACATCCGTCGCTGTAGGCATGAGAGAGAGTCAGACAGAATTTGTGGGAGATAAAAGAGAGAGGAACATATAGTCACAGCTCCCAGAATTGGCTACGTTCCACAAAGACAGGCCTGTGCAAGACAAGCAGTGTCCAAGTGGTTCACAGGTGCCCACAACCAAAATAGTGTCATACCAAACCATAGTAACTTCACTGTGTCAACTCATTTAATTTTTGATCTTGAAAACTTCTTCAGCATAAAGAATTGACATTTGGGATCACCTTAATCCAAGCTTCAGCTGTCGCTTTCTGAAACCGCACAGCAGCTTTGATGACATCGAACATAATCGCGACGCAGTCGTGACCACTGTTCTCCTGATTCACTGAGGTCCTAAACATAAAACCACTGATCAGCATCTGTTATCGTCCATGAGTCTTATCTTCAGAGTGAGTATTGCATTGTATTTAAGGAACTCCTGAAGTGGACGAAATGTAGACCATCAGGTGCATTTTGGTGGACTCCATCAAAATAAAATGATACAGCCTTGCATGTTGAGCATTACCATGGTTCCGAATCAACAATTCTTTAAAAGATTTTGGAAATTGGGAACTCATGGGTTAAAAATTAAGAAGCTTATTTACAAAAGGTTTGCAGCTTGATAGAGCTAATCGTACAGCTTACTGTGAATTGTTCCACTAGCTTTTGCAGATGGGGATTATTTTTAAAAAGTCATCTCCTCAGGGAATTAAAAGGTTTAGATGTTTCTATTCAGAGAGGCAGGGTCCATTTTAATCTGCCTTCTCCCTTCAGCTTGAATTTTATTTTCTGCTCAACAAGATGAGGGATCTCAACACTGGGGAATGGAACACTTTTCATAAAGTTTATTCTCAAATGGTCCGTTACAAAATGTCATATAAACATTAACATAAACAGAAATACACAGCATATCATCACAGCATTACAGGGTCTGTTAAAATTCCAGCTGGATCATTTATGCTTAATACTACTGTTTTGACATCGTACCCCATCTTCTGCTTCCGTTTGTCCTGGCTAGCCTGCAGTTGTGGAGGAAGCACACACGACTCCAATTCCAGATTCTTGCGCAGTTCTGTAATCACCTTAAAAAAAACAGCGCAAGTCCAAGTGAACCGAGTTCAAAACTAAGGCTCCTTCACTGTATCGATGAAAGCCACTCGGCACCAATGTCTGGTGCAGCTAAGTCCATCTTTCAGAATAAAATTCCTGATAGGCTAATATTAATTCTCCTACAATCTAATTCTGGAAAAGTATTTAATTGCCTCATCTCATTAGTTTGGCTCAGTTGGTCACAGTCTCGCCTCCAAGTCAGAAAGTTGTGGGTTCAAGCTCCATTCCAAGGCTTGAACACATAATCTAGGCTGGCACTTCAGTGCAGTACTGAAGAAGTGCTGCACTGTCAGAAGGGCAGTCCTTCAGATTAAATATTAAACCAAGTTCCACAAGAGCATGGTAAGTTGGGTAGTTTATATTTCGAGCGAAAGCCGACAGTTCATCATAGGTTGTGGAATTGTAACATTAAAGCGCACAAGAGTATTTATGTGTTTTACCTCTATAGCATCTGCTGCTGTGATGGCATGAAGAATGAACTTGACAACTATAGGGAGATCGTCAAGTTTCACTGCAGACAGGGTTGACATGACAGAGTGACGCACCTGCAGGTAAAAAAAGAGAAATGAACCACACATGAAGGTATTTTCTTAATGTTAAAAAGTCCTTTGGTTTTTCGATTCCAGAATATGCAATTACAATGTGTCTTAAATTTCTCATTTCAAATCCATACTTCAAACAAAACCATTTTCAAAGTAGCAGCACGCTATGAACCCATATTGCTCAATGAGTAAATGCATCATATGAATGTGACACTAAGCCATTTGATCAGAAAGGTCCCTGGTTCATTCCCCGAGTTACCTGATCTCAGCTGGGGCAGCAATTTGGCTGCTACAAATAACCTCAGTCTCCAGGCTAGGAAGAAGCTGCTAAAACAAAATAGACCAGCACTGCTGCTTCAGATTTCAATCCGGCAGTCCCGGCTGGAAGCACATGTGTAGATATTGATAAGGACTACATTGGGCTCAGTTGTAATGTTCCTCACGATCAAATACCCAGCTGACAATCATTGTCCATGCTCTCACACGAAGACTAACCACTCAGGTACTGATGTGCGTGTACAGCTGTACCCTCCCATGAGTCACCATTTTCAAAAGAGGTGGTTTATTGAAAAAGTACCAAGACACGGTACCTTAAAGTGCCAAAGGCAACTGATCACAGCCAAATTGACTTCTTAGCAGAGAATGTCTGAAGGAAGGCACTGTTTATGGAGGAGGAGTTTCTCAGAGATAAGAAGTGAGGGGGGAAATATCAGCAGGCGAGTCTCGTTCGCTCCAAGCAGATGGTTAAATAGTGGTATTGGCAGAAGACTAGGTCACACATCATGTAGTTGTCTTTCCACCAGGCGTAACATACGTAGACGGAAGAGTATTTATTATAAAACCTTCCCCTCACCCCTCCGCCTTAGTTCTGCTATTATTGGCGTGAGTTGGCTGTTGGGCGTCCCAAAGAGGCCTGCGGAAGACTTTCTTTCCAATGTATTCTTCCCGCCATTCCCCACTCTGCTCAATTTACAATTTTTCCTGTGCCAATGGGATAGGTTTCTAGAGGAGGCTAGGTGTTTATTCACTGGGCAGGGAGAATATATTGGAAAGAAAGTCTTCCGCAGGCCTCTTTGGGACGCTTAACAGCCAACTCATGCCTAGAATGGCAGAACTACGTTGGTTGGCCAATTCTCAACTGTAGTTGGTGTATAGCTTGTGGAGACTAGAAAGAAAGGTAAAGTTTACTTTCAAATTAAATAAATAAAGATCTCTTCTTTCCTGCCCCAACAACCATCAGCAAGTTATCTGACATCATAGTTGAGCCGGATCCTATCGTCGCCCTAAGTCATAGAATCATACAGCATAGAAGGAGGCCATTTGGCCCATCGTGTTGGTGCCGGATCTTTGAAAGAGCTATCCAATTAGTCCCATTCCCCTGCTCGTTCCCCAAAGTCCTGCAAATTTCTTCTTTTCAAGTATATATCTGATTCCCTTTTGAATGTTACTACTGAATCAGCTTCCACCACTTTTTCAGGCAGTCCATTCCAGATCAAGTCTATGTATACACTTTTCCAGCAGGAACATGCGTAATGGCTGACTTTGTCTCCCCCCCCACCCCCCAATTTGAGACATTTAGGCAAATTGTGGTGCCCCGACAATTACCACAACTGAAATGTATTTGTAATGCCATCTTGCTTTCTGTTCTCAACTGCAGCCCATAGAATCAATTTTGGAAGAAAGAGCAGTGCAAGAGATTCTATCCATTTTGATACTTTACAATTACCTGTCCTCACATTCTATAGCCGAGCAGGAAGCGAGGGAATATCATACTTTAAATATTGAAATTCTGTAGGGAGGGGGTGTGGGAACCTCACCTCTGTCAATAGCTCAGCACGTAGATTGAGGCTGGAGAGAGCATCCAGGATGGGCACTGTCAACTGGGTGTTCTGTTGCAACAAGGAACTGTCAGAAAGAATAAAAACATGTACAACTGGCTGGAAATATGAGTTAACTCAAAAATGAAAAACCACTCAAGATCGATATAGGTATATAGTAAATTGAATCAAATTTGCAGATGGAGATTTGTAAAGATTCTTGTGAATAATAACATAGACTTAACTTTCAATGTTGAGACAATATGGAAAAGCAATTAAAAAGAGCAAACAGAATGTGGGGATGAATAGGCAGAACAGTGCAATGAAGTCGACAGAGGTTATGCTAAGGCTTTTATTATGTACTGACCAGATCACACTTGGGGTGTTGTGTATAATTGCGGTTACATTAAAATTGGAGTGGAAAAATGATTTTCTTCTTCAAAAAAAAACAGAACAGCAGAAGGAAAAATATAAGTGCTCACCCAGACAGTGGAGAATTTTGTTACATTCCGATTGTCAAATTTGGTAATTGTATTTTACAGTTTGGACTATTTCTTTGGATAGTTAAATCTCTACTATTTGGATATTATCACAAATCTCTTGCCAGGTTAAGCTGTTACAAAATGTAGCTTATTATTAGGCTCACAGCTATGACAGTAATTTCTACAACTAGAAAGTTGTCACCACCACTGATTGAAATTCCAGTGTGAATATAAAACTTACTTTACCACATTTAAGAAAAATCCTGTTAACAGTACTTTAGAATCATAGAATGATACAGCGCAGGAGGCCATTCGGCCCATCGTGCCTGTGCTGGCTCGTCGAAAGAGCTATCTAATTTGTCCCTCTAATTTTCTCTTCTCCACTGGAGACACTGATTGGGGTATAGTTCCATGGGCTCAGGGTCCTCTCCAGTACCTCAGCCAATCCTAACATGGTGGGGTGAGGGTGTCATAGTGAAGCCCAGTCCTTCCTCACACATGTACTTTACAGCAAGAGTCATTGGATAGTTATCAGACGTGGGCACCAGATTGATTTTTCCACTCTCTAGCCCAGAGGCACTGACCCAACTGCAAACATAAGAAACATAAGAACTAGGAGCAGGAATAAGCCATACGGCCCCTCGAGCCTACTCCGCCATTCAATAAGATCATGGCTGATCTTCTACCTCAACTCCACTTTCCCGCCCTATCCCCATATCCCTTGATTCCCTTGGTGTCCAAAAATCTATCGATCTCAGTCTTGAATATACTCAACAACTGAGCATCCATCGCCCTCTGGGGTAGAGAATTCCAAATATTCATGACCCTCTGAGTGAAGAAATTCCTCCTCATCTCAGTCCTAAATGTCTGACCCGTTATCCTGAGACTATGCCCCCTAGTTCTAGACCATCTAGCCAGGGGAAACATCCTCTCAGCATCTACCCTGACAAGCCCTCTTAGAATCTTAAATGTTTATGATATCACCTCTCATTCTTCTCAATCTTTCTACTCAATCTTTCCTCATAGGACAACCCTCTCATCCCAGGAATCAAATGAGTTTTAAAACTCCTGACTCCACCCTTCCTGAAATTAGGTTGGTCAATATTTGAACAGGCATGCACCAAATATTCCAGATCTAGCTTACTTCAGTTCCTTGGCAATTTCATTGTGTTGAGCATCTTCCAGGATTTCTGGCAAGCTGGTGATGATGTCACGCTGGATTTCAAGGGATGCAACACTAATCAGCTGCATGATCTTACTAGTCAAATCCTGGAACAAACCATGCATGCAGGCAAGTCAGGAATGATTACACTGTGTCCAGTCCAGTACTTCAATACCATAAACAACATAATGTGGAGATGCCGGTGATGGACTGGGGTTGACAATTGTAAACAATTTTACAACACCAAGTTATAGTCCAGCAATTTTATTTTAAATTCACAAGCTTTCGGAGACTTCCTCCTTCCTCAGGTAAATGACATCTCCAACTGACATTTACCTGAGGAAGGAGGAAGTCTCCGAAAGCTTGTGAATTTAAAATAAAATTGCTGGACTATAACTTGGTGTTGTAAAATTGTTTACAATAAACAACATACAGATACAACACAAAGAATTTAATATATCCACAAACCCCAAAGTAAACTAATGTAATTAAACACCAGAATACAAAGAATAACCAGGAGCGATTACAAGATAATTATCTTCTTGAAAGATTCTGATAATTAACAGATTTGAATCTCAATAGATTATTAACATGCAATCAGTCCCAGGATCCATTTTAAATGACATATTCTGGGGACTTTTGTAGTGATGGCTTTATTTCAATTTTAAGTCCTTTACTCATGGCTGGTGTCACAGCATGGCACTCCGTGTAGATGATGTGAACCACAAAGTTTCTTGTGGAGCTGGAGTGGAACATAAACACTGGCACAGACCAGTTGGGCCGAAAGGCCTGTTACTGTGCTGTTAATTCTATGTAATTCTAAGTTTACAGCACAGAAGGAGGCCATTCGGCCTAACGTTTTTGTGCCAGCTCTTTGCTAGAGCAAGCCAAAACGAGTCCCACCGCCCTGCTTTCTCACCATAGCCCTGCATCTTCTGCTACACTTTCCTTAAAATATACAACGATCTCTGCCTCAGCCGACACCCTGTCGTAAATCCATGCTCCAATAACTCTCTGCATAAAAATTTCTAACTTCTCCTCGATCTCCAACTGACAATTTTAAATTGGTGACCTGTAGTCACAGACTCCCCAACCAGAGGAAATGGTATTTCCCTATTCACCCATCAAAACCTTCATAAAGAACATTGAATACAGGAGTTGGGATGTCTTGTTGAAGTTGTACAAGACATTAGTAAGGCCACACTTGGAATACTGTGTACAGTTCTGGTCACCCTATTATAGAAAGGATATTATTAAACTAGAAAGAGTGCAGAAAAGATTTACTAGGATGCTACCGGGATTTGATGGTTTGACTTATAGGGAGAGGTTAGATAGACTGGGACTTTTTTCCCTGGAGAGTAGGAGGTTAAGGGGTGATCTTATAGAAGTCTATAAAATAATGAGGGGCATAGATAAGGTAGATAGTCAAAATCTTTTCCCAAAGGTAGGGGAGTCTATAACGAGGGGACATAGATTTAAGGTGAGAGGGGAGAGATACAAAAGGGTCCAGAGGGGCAATTTTTTCACTCAAAGGGTGGTGAGTGTCTGGAACGAGCTGCCAGAGGCAGTAGTAGAGGCGGGTACAATTTTGTCTTTTAAAAAGCATTTGGACAGTTACATGGGTAAGATGGGTATAGAGGGATATGGGCCAAGTGCAGGCAATTGGGACTAGCTTAGTGGTATAAACTGGGCGACATGGACATGTTGGGCCGAAGGGCCTGTTTCCACGTTGTAAACTTCTATGATTCTATAATTTTGAAAACCTCTAAAATCTCCTCTTATTCTTCTTCTGCTCCAGTGGAAGTAGTGCCAGTATCTCGAGTAAATCTAAACTATAAGTGCTCTATGCTTTCAATATCCTTTCTATAATGGGGCACCCAAATCTGCACAGTTTTCTAACTATGGGCTAACCATTGCCTTATACAAATTTATTAACTCAAGTGTTGGTTACCAAATAATCATCCATATTATATTGATCATGGTCAATGATCAATTAAATTATAAGATTAGTATAAGATTAGTAGTTAAAAACAAAGCTAGCAGATACAACACTTTCCCATGGTGGGGGGGAGGGCAATCGGTGGGGGGGGGGGGGGGGGGGGGGGTGAAGAGAAGGGAAAAAACAAATCAGAACAAATTGTCTTTTAAGTGGTGGTCTCTATAAGGTATCCATCCTCCTTGCCACCAATTCTGAATGTAAGGAATCTTACAACACCAGGTTATAGTCCAGCTGTTTTATTTGAAAATCACAAGCTTTCGGAGGCTTTCTCCCACACTCACCTGACGAAGGAGAAAGCCTCCGAAAGCTTGTGATTTTCAAATAAAACAGTTGGACTATAACCTGGTGTTGTAAGATTCCTTACATTTGTCAACCCCAGTCCATCACCGGCATCTCCACATCACCGATTCTGAAGACAGATGTGTTCTAGACACACGCCTAAGCAGCAAATTAATCAATGAACAAACAACACAAGATGTTTCAATTATGAAAATATTTACCTTCATTTGGGAAAAAAGCTTTGAAAAAAAATCTTATATCCCCTACCTTATTATCTATGATCCTGTCCAACCATTTAAACTGATTGATGATGAGTCGCGGCATGTTAAACCCATCCTCTGGAACACTACAATTGAAGAAAAGAGTATAAAAGGGATTGTCCAACATCATCATACTGTAAGGACCCATTTATTTTCACAAGAGTATTTGGGGGGATATCAATGAGATGAGATTCAACAAGATCTGATAGTAGTTCAATGCTTAACCCACCTAATCAGTGCAAATGCTATGTTACCACATTACTCTTCACTAATCTAACACAACGTTAACTCGCAAGGAGATATTATCAAACCTTGTGAGCTACCAGCCTCCCTCAGAAAACCAAATGGCCATAAATGGAAAAATACCTTTATAAAAAGATATATTAGGTGTTGTCTCTGTTATTCCTACCTCCATTTTAATAGTACAGTTTTGTAATAAAGAACGAACTTGCAGATAGCACATTCTTACATCAGTCAGGACATCCCAAAGGATTACATATCCAATTCATTACTTTTTTGAACTGCAGTCACTGCCGTTATATAGGCAAAAGCATAGCCAGATTCCATAAGCAGCAATTAGATGAATGACCACCCAATCTGTTTTTGATATTGATTGAGGGAAGATATGCCAGAAAAACCTTGTGTACTTAATTCCCCTCTAAGTTGTGTGGGGATACAGCATCAGTTGTGATTTGCTACAGCCTTGTTCAATAATAAGTGCTACCCCTTTAAACCGTCCAACACGTATACAGGGCAAATACGTTAGTGCCAACGCGCCTGCTATAAGTGATGGGGGCTCTATAAACTGCACTGAAGAACAAAAGTGCGTCTTACCAATCATATATAAATTCAGGAATTTTTTCAAATAGCGTGTTCATAACAGGAGGCTAAAAGAAAAAGAAAAACAATAGCCTCATGAGTAAACCACAGGAAAAATGCACTTAGTATTCAGTGTGCTAACTACAAATGCTTGCAATTGCTCTTACCTGCAGAATCTCGATCCCAAGAAGCAGCTTTATGAGACTTTCCTGATAGTTCAAGGTGTTACTGTAATAAATAAATGAATACACCCGTAGAACATAAATAAAACTGCCAACAGCAAGTTATAATTTGATAATGGAAATTAATTTTTTTTTTTGCCTTTCACTGGGATATGGCTCCACAGTGCTGACAGCCCTACGACACGACTAAATGTCCATTCTTCATGTGAGTGTCACCAGGCTACATGACCGTGGAAGGCATCATAGCCTGATCTTGCCCTCAATCAAAACATGCACAATTTCCAGCAGGAATTACAGGATAGAGACTCTGAGTGCAAACCTTACCAGAGTTTTCCTTCCCTAGCCCAGGTGCGCCAAGCCCAATTGTCATTTTCCAATTGCTGCCCTGGCTGAGATCATCTAAAAAAGCACAGGATATAGGGTTAGCGTGGAGAGTTAAGGCAAGGTGCAGGTGCGAGTCAAGGTCTGGGAGCCTAGATATGGGAATGTGGGACCTGGGCTGGAGTGGGAGGAAATATTGTAGAAAAGTTCATTTCCCATGCAGTTGCTGACAGAATTGACTCCTACTGGGACAGGACATGGTCCACTGAATTGTCGGGATTAGGTGATGCCGGGATGTCACGAATGAGGTGCCCGGTGCGTAAGTCAGCGAGTGTGTTCGCAATTTATCCAGCAGATAGGTCTATTGTCACCTGCTCAAAGGTAACCCTTCCATCTATTTCTGGCTGTGGAGCGAGATATTCTTCCTGAATTTCCACAGGTTGCAAACTGGCAAGCTGCCATTATTAGTGCCCTAAGCTCCCAGCAATGCTTACTTCTTCACAGCCAAGGGTCTCTCTCTCACTCACTCTCTTTCCCATACCACAACAGAGTTTCTCATCTTTTCCCCACTCCCCTAAATGTGTCGTCTTCTTCTCCCTCTTCTCTTCCCCAAACACACTCTCTCCCTCACTGCAAGAGGGACTGTGTCTCTCCTTCACCCCTGCTCAGAACCCGAGGCCAGGAAAGTGAAGCAGTGAAGGGGCCAACAATGAAGCCACAGCACAGGGCAGATCCTACTGGACCAGGAACAAAGCTGAAGCACTCCGGAGCAGGAGCCAGCATTTTGTGCTGCAAGCTAGCCAAGTTCCACTGTTACTGCCACCATTAGCGTAAAAACTGCAAAGACCCCCCAATCGCTGCCCTTGCCTGGCCTGGCTTTATCCACATTGGTACAGAGCCAATCAGATCAGTAAAAAGGGGCAACACACCGTGGATCAGTCAATTCAGTAGAAGAGGACACCGTCAAAATTTTCAAACTGTGTTTAATATAGATTGATCAATAGGTTCTTCATTTGCAGAAACAATTGATCAATTTTAGATTATGTTTATTTAGATAATTGCTTCATAGTTGCAACAGGGTAAGTAGCTAGAAAAACTTATTGTATTGACCAATACTTGGGAAATAGTGCTGGAACAGAAGATCTTCCCCTTTTTCTCTGATGCATCAAGAAACATCCATTCAGCACATAGGAACTGTTTTTTGTTAAAAGAAAACAGTCAGTCATTCATTACTTTCTCCACATGTTCTCCTCTCCGTGCCTTTTGAGCACGATACCATCCCTAGGCAAAAGGCAGGTAAGTGACCTGGTTCCAAACCTTTGACTATTAAAGCCATTATTAGGTGCACTTTGAACAGCAGGGTGACTCTTGTTCCCCTTTGAAAAGAACTTGACCTCTAATTAGGCTTTCCCTCGACAGCCAGGCCTAAATTAGAAATTCACTGTGTGGCTAATCATGCATGTGAATTTGCGCCTTACCTCTGGGTCTTCCCAGGTTACAAATCACCCTTCAAATGATTTTATATTATTTTATTCATCAGATTAAGAGTGCAGTATCAAAGTACTCCCAATGACTCAATGAATTTATCCAGTCAGCAGCTAAGCCACGCAGACCAGGAAGGTCTTAGATTTGATCTTGATCTGTACTAAGTTAGCTGATCCTAGTTGTGCAGTACAATTCTACAATTGCTTTCATGCCTCTGGGTTAGAGAAGGGGAAATCAGCCAGGGTCCCCACTTCTGATCACTATCTAGTGAATCTTGCTGGAACCAAGCTTGGCTGTGTTGCAGTTGAATAACGTGCAAGCTCTCATTGTCTAGGCCTACACACCAATAATGATGACCAGCTGAGTGAGGCATCAGTGGGCAACCAGTGCCGTGGAACCTTACCCCAGCAAGAAGTCAATGCCTACAGGGGAGACTAGAAGAAAAGTAGCAGAAACTAAATGACCAAAAACTTAGAAACTTTACAGTGAAGCGTTTTAACTTACTTTATCAGGCACAGCACGTTCAAACATTGCAAGTTACGTCATTGATACAACTATGGTGTACCTTGATTCTCCCTCTTGGGATTGCCCACAGGGTAAGAGGCAGTTTCTGAACTTGTCCCTGTCCTCGATGTGTGACTCCAAGCCACTTATAAACTCCTGCACAACCTGCAAATAACACAGCTCACATTAGTTCTTAACAATAGGCATCCACTGTTCCTGCAGCCCAAGAATCTTCCAACCATCCAAACACACAGAACACCAAAAGAGCAGCAGTCATCTGCTCTCAGATTTCTGCTAACGATACTTTTAAACTAACCACAAAATATTCATGAGGGCAGTTGAAAGGTTCTCTTTCCAGACAATTTCCTACCCTTGTCCTCCTCTCCTAAAGGGGTTGATTACTTACTGGGGTACAGTTTCAAAGGCATT
Source organism: Heptranchias perlo (assembly GCF_035084215.1). Classification (NCBI taxonomy): domain Eukaryota; kingdom Metazoa; phylum Chordata; class Chondrichthyes; order Hexanchiformes; family Hexanchidae; genus Heptranchias; species Heptranchias perlo. Next base: position 9,888,118 of record NC_090341.1, read on the forward strand.
CTTCTACTCTGAGCCTAGACAGTGAACGTCTGCAGGCTATCGTACCGCATCACAGCTGAGCTCAATCGTGACCTCAACCCATGTCCACACTTCCAGGAGGGGTCACTGGACAGCAATCAGCAGCAGGCACCCTGGCCAACGTTTCTCCTTCTTATTGTAGGGGTGTTGAGTCCAACTGTGGCAATTCCATGGCTTCCCTGGCTAGGATCAGATAACTCAGCACAGACCAGAGACTGAAAAGGAATCTTCTTACTGCTACACCAGGCAAAGTATTTACCTAATGAGACTTCAAGGAACCAACCAGTCGGAAGTTCTAAACATTCATTAGAATGAAGTTATGGATTACTGCGAACCTAAGGATACTTGACATTAAATTTTCACTGACCAATTGCTTTTGCTAACAAGCACGTACCCAACCAATTACAGTAAAAGATAACAATTTGAAATAAGATAAAGTCTTACGTTAGGATAACGTGGGTGCTTCCGCAAAGCTTGATAAAGCTTCTTTTGAAAAACTGCTTGGTCCAAAGCTACAATGATTAAAAATCAAAATTATATTAACTCATTAAAGGATGATTTAAGCACACACAGAATTTGACAGAGTACAGATTCCTGTATGTTCTGGGGTTTTAGATCTTTGGTATTCAACAATTATTCCTCACTTTATCGCTGCCCTTTTATGCTCGCTCACTCTCTCTCCCCACCCACAGCTACAACACATGTCAGTCTGAAACCGTCAAGTCAAGAAACTAAAAACTAGGTTGAGACATCCCCAAATTTATTTCATAAAGAACCACTACAGCAATGAAGACTTTTATTTAGTCAGACCGAGCTGGATTCAAAGCCAGATGCCAAAAGTAAAAGAACAAGTGTTCTTAGCATCACCATTAAGGGGTCAAAAACATCAGTCAGTGGCCCCTGCAGGTAGTGTGCATGTGCAAATGTTAAGTATGGCCAGAATTGGAATTGGCTGTAATGTCCCACATGATTGACCAGATGCAGAAGGCACACCTGAACTGGGCAAGTACTGAGCAAGAAAAGAGCTTCAGATAGTACGGTCAATCTCCATCAGATCAACAGAGGCACTCACTTTTTCACACAAAGGGTGGGGGAAATTTGGAACTCTCTCCTCCAAAAGGCTGTAGATGCTGGGTCAGTTGTGTGGGTAGCACTTTGCAATGAAAAATTAATATTAGAAGACCATAATTAAATCTTTGTAATAATGTCTCATCAACTGTTATCACCCAATACATTTCCAATGCTGACATCAAATCTTTAGTCCTTCAGGGTGGATACCGACAGGACACTCAATGATTGCAAAGGAATAAAAAATAACTCCCAAAGTTTAAATGATAGCTTCAGTAGTTTATAACTTCGCCGTTTGAGATGTCATCTGAACACTTGGATATAATTACTGGTTTGCAATCACTCCCATGTATCTATTATATATTATTCTGTACATAAACCATCCAAAGTCCTGATGAGACTACTGCTTCAATGTCATTCCTGGGTATCCACTATTCTATATTTACTTGGGCAAATGAAAATTAGTAACAAAATTTTAAACACAAATCAATGTGAGGTTTTAGGTAGCAGTCTCTTTTGAACAACATACTTAGTTTATTTGGTTGGCTTCCATACTTCAGAATCACTCCAGATGTTTTCAGCAGCTGTACAAACACTGTATCATCTCCCACCTCTCCCTCCTGGGCACATGTGGTTCGTTCTCTCCCACCAATTTTGCTCTTCTTTGCCCCTGAGAAAAATCACCACAAAAAAAAAGCTCTCTTCATTAAGAAATTATTGTACTTTTTTTTTGTTCTCTTTGGAAGTTGTTGATTTTTTTTTTATATACAACACACTTTAGCATCAATTCATAATCTGCATGCCAACGACAGCAGAAACACTATGGTATTAAGAGCTTTGAAACTTTGTTATAAACCAGCCCAAACATACTTTAGTTTTCTGTTTCACAAACACCGATGAGGGTCAAACTATATTTCTGCCCTGGGATAATTCCTTTTCAATGCCTGGATTACCATTATCATTATGTATTGTAGAGGCTGGAACATTCTCTACTTTTGCCATCCAGTATCAGCATCAAGCACTCAAGTGCAGCAGCAGTATTTCCACCAACATATGAAAAGTTTAGGAGTTACTGTACTGAAGTCACAATCACTTACATTGACATGTGGTCAAATGTCAGAAATCTGTCTACTGTTAATTTTTAATGCCAATTACAAATTTTCAGAGAGAATGCTGTATCAGTTGGAGATGGAGGATAACGTATCAGTTGGAGATGGAGGATAACACTGCCTCTACACTGACCCCAACAAGGCACATTATAAACTAGATTTCTCCACCCATTCATTGTCAATGAGCAGAAAATCTAACCCATACGTAAAATTCAGAACAGCGCGCCCGACTGCATCAAGGCGCTACTTCTCATTTCTGACACCAGCCCAGAGCTTTTCTGCACAAGATTACGATTAATACCAAATTCTGGGTGATTTTGGGCTCAGTAGGAACTGGGTCAAGGCAATGCACAAATAATTTCATTGATGCTTATTCAAACTGCCTGGGTTAGATTCAAAGCCAGTTCTCAAGAGGTTAAAAAATAGGGTTTTTACTGGCTTTAACATTCACAGGCTTAACAAGAAAAAAGGTGCTGTTCCTGGTTTACTATCCAGTCATCCTGTTGCGTGTGTGTACACCATAAGCAAGATAGGGACAGGATTAGAATGGTCAATGGTGGCTCACATGACCAAATAGCTTACTGACACCATTCAAGGTCACATGCTCAGAATGGTAACTTGGGAGAGGGGCCAGAGCGCCAGAAATCTGTGCCACTATCTTAAGGAGTGATAGGATAAAAGGAGAAAATTGGATGGAAAATTGGATCAGACAAAGTTGTGACCATTGTGTATCCAGTGCCAACTAAGATATTCAAATCCCCAAAGCTTGTTATAGCTGCAAGACTGACATTACACTGGCATGTAGAAAGATGAGGTCCAATTTGAAGGTGAATGTCATTCTGGATGAAGAGCAGAGAATTAACGCAATTTCATTGTTATTCCTTTTACTCCTGTTAATTCAAAGACATTTTTGCACACACAAAAAATCTAATTATTCATTTGAATTAAGCAATTTAACTAAAACAGTACTTACCTTTTTGTGCTCAAAAAATTCAAATCAACAGGTAATTCAAATTAAACTTCAAAAATTAGTAGACTGCATTCCCCTTCCCAGCAAGACTGTGTTGAAATATTCTTTTCCTACATTACAACAGTGACTATGCTTCAAAAAGTAAATCATTGGCTGTAAAGCACTTTAGGACGTCCTGAGGTTGTGAAAGGCGCCGTATAAATGCAAGTCTTTCTTTTGCTTTTATCCAGAGCACTTTTAATTGATCCAGGACCAGAAGCAGACCCAAGTCAGTTGAGGCAGCCTTCAGCAGGTCTATTTTTTGCCAGGGCTGGCAATCATTTGAGCAAGAGTTTGCCAGCCTGGACTTCTGGGTGAAGTCGTGGAGGCAAAAACCTTGCGACAGCTGAATGTGGTGATGTAGCTTTTTCTAGCTGGATGTACAAAGATGGGCCAATGGCCTCACCCATCTGTATTTGTCCTGTGAATGGAAAAGGGGAGCATCCTTCTATCTTCTATCAGAGCCTAGTGACCACCTTAGATGGTTGTAAACAATTTTACAACACCAAGTTATAGTCCAGCAATTTTATTTTAAATTCACAAGCTTTCGGAGACTTCCTCCTTCCTCAGGTAAATGTTCAGAAGTCCGAAATGTTCAGGACTCCGAAAGCTTGTGAATTTAAAATAAAATTGCTGGACTATAACTTGGTGTTGTAAAATTGTTTACAATTGTCAACCCCAGTCCATCACCGGCATCTCCACATCACACCTTAGATGGGGCACTGCTGAAGGATAGGGGGAGGTGGTGTGTGGTCCGTGGAGATTAGAAAAATTAAGAAGATTCCCTCTGTGAAAATTATGGAAAAACAAAACAAAACAGCAAACGCAAGCGAATTGGTGTCAAAGACTTAAAAATAATGATAAGTTATGGATTTAGTTACTTGATATGTCTTTGAGATTAACCTCACCGTGATTATCGGCTGACTTAGAGTGTCTTTTTTTGGCCACCATGGTTCCCAAGCTCAGGCCTACTCTCACGGCTCCCCGCTCTACTCGCGGCTGACTGACATTCGCAATCGTCCAGCCCGCCACTGGAGCGAGGCCACCGCGCATGCGTCGCCGCCCATCGCCGCGGCACATTGCGCGTGCGCGGCGGGAACGGTGCATCACGGGACGTGTAGTCTTTCTTCGTGGAGGCGGGGCTGCCTCAGACTCTCTCATTTGGGATTCAAATTCCATGCATTTTTTTTTCCAATTTTTTTTTTAAAGAAACAGAAAATGTTGGAAAAGCTCGGGGTAGCATCTGTAGAAAGAACAGACAAGTTGATATTCCAGGAGTCGGAGGCTTCATCAGAACACCAGCTGAGTTTTTCCAACAGTTTTTTGTTTCAGATTTCCAGCAGTTCGCTTTGTGCATCGGTCTCCTCGTTTAGTTTGGCTTAACAAGCAACTGTCTTCATCCAAAAAGGGTCAGCATTTCGCTAAACTCGTGTAAAAGTTTTAACTTGTTAACCTTTAAAGGGGCAGGTGATAATCGTGATATTGTTTTATGGCAAAGTAATACAGCTATTAACTACCCTGCGACATGAAACTCTTATCAGAGCGCACGCTGAACTAAACATCATTCATCATTGTGTGGGGGGGAAACAGTAACTTAAATGATGAACTGCAGCTTTAACGCTGGTCACGTGCATGCACATTGCCTACGTCAGAGATGTTACGTAATTTTAATTTATGCGTGGGGCGGGGGGGAGACGTCATTTCCGACAGAAAGATGGCGGAGCCTGAGCTGTTGTTGGACTCCAATATCAGGCTCTGGGTGGTGTTGCCCATCGTCTTCATCACTTTCTTCGTGGGTCTGATCAGGCATTACATCTCCATTCTCTTACAGAGCGATAAAAAACTCACAGAGGAGCAGGTTTCCGACAGGTAGAGGAATTACTTTTAGACAAATAATAACCTGCCTCATCACCATGGAGACCATCTTCTTTGCCAGAAGCTCTTGACTGATTGTCAAATAATAAACGTTTAATTGTTTTTCTGGTTTTATTTTGGTAACTTTTTTTTGTGAATTAGTTTGAACGTTGTAGCGTTTGCATTTTTTAATTCTTTAAATATGTTTTATGGGTTTTATTTGTAATCTCTCATTTCTGGCCTTTGAATATCATTAATATACAGAATCTGTGAAGGGGTTGAAGTGAAGGGAGAGTCTGCTCCCTAGAGATCCAGATTTTCAACAATTAAAGCACAGTTTATTTTAGGCTGGTTCAGCCTGAGAGCTCCCACGAGCTGTTCCCATTTGTCGTGTACAAAGGAGGAGTTCTACACACAGTATGCACAATAGAAGGGCTAAGAGATGAACTTTGAATGTGTTGTGTATGCTTAGGTGACAAAAGCAAATCGGTATTGTGACTGGCTGGAGTCATACACCACCGTGTTTGGGGTTCCGCTTGCTTCTAATGACCCTCTACTTTGTAAGATACTTTATAGCTATACCAAATTTGTTATTGTGTTGAGAGAACAGTACAAATTGAGCTAGTTGTTTGTGCTCCACATTGATAGAATGGTGTGGGTAACATGTTTTGTTTTAAAAATCCATTTTAAAAAATGGTGATGACAGACTTATGACAGGACAGCCTAATTTCTCAAGAATCAGCTATAATTTTAATATACATATACAATTTGTACTTAATTTGCTGGTATAGTTTCATTTATGAACAAAATAAATACAGAACCTGTTATCATCCAAGATTTCTGGGGGCTTAAAGCTTTCCCTAGGTAACTTGGCCCTCCTTATGTTTTTGGTACTTTTTGGCCCCAAGATTTGATAAACTTAACAAACTCCCTCAAATTTTTGTTAATGTATAAATGTACTACGGTTGTATGTTGGGGTTTTATTTTGTCTTTGAACTGGGATGGGCTGGCTCCATTGTCCATAACCTTGACCGTAGCATGGTACTAACGGTTTGTCATGTTGTGATTGCAGATTTAGCCACATAATCTGCAGTGTTTCCTCTCCTCCCTCTGCTGTCATTTTAATATTTTTCTCCCTATTTGGGTTTATCCAAGAAACAGACCATTCCTCAATTTAAAGGGAACCACACCTGTCGGTGCTATTCTGTAACCAGCTATAAAGTGTACAAGGGTCATCTGGGATGATGTGTGCTCTGGTTAAATTACTTATTTTTAATTCCACCCCATTTCTTATGCAGAAGAGCCTAGCTTCCACTCAATACTATAAAGAGTGGGACGAAGAGGTGGTGACTGGTATTCTATCACCTCCTGGCACTGGTATTTGGCAGCACAGGTGTTTGGTGACCCAGTGCCATCTGCTGCAATAGTAATATGCCATAATTATTGAAATATTCTTGTCCAGTATTTACTGGTAGCTTGTTTAGAAAGTGTCAAACATACAATCTATGGGCACATTTAACGGGTGATTTAAAAAAAAAAAAGTTTTCCACAGTATCTACAAGTTTTCCATATTTTGTAAAAGCAGTTTTTCCTGTATATTTTAGAACTAGGCTGACCTAATGGTTTAAAAAAATTAAATCTGTTTTTTAAAAAAAATAAGATGACAGATGTTATATTTTCACTGTCTGGATAAATATCCAGATATTATTGAACAAGTTCCCCTGATGGCTTAGTTAGTAAATACACTGCCTGGTATATAACTCAGACATACAAACCATGAAGTTACCAGGGTGTTTGGTCTGTACTGGTTTAGCTGAACTCAGTAGGGATACTATAATTGGCCTTGGTGCCCCTATCATAACATAGTCAGCACATCTGCAGCAATAGCTGCGCCTCTTATCACCACCTTTTGCTTCTGACCTTCATCCTTGCCCCGCCCAATATCCTTGTTTTCACTTTGTTGCTTGATGACGTTATCTACGGTTTGGGCCCATTTCCACATGTTTGCTGATGACACCAAGCAGTATCACTCCACCATCACTCTTGACTCTGTGACCACCTCTGTGAATTGTCAGATAGCTTGACAGGATTAGGTGAGCCCAAACTGCCTCCATCTGAAGATCAAAACCATCTTATTCAGCTCCTACCAAAAACTAGCTTTACTTTTTTTAAAATTGATTTACTGGATTCATTTCTTCACTATAAGGTGCAACAGTGGCAAACAGCTAAGTTGAGATAATTTGTCTATCCCTTTTATCCAGGGAACATAACATAAGAACATAAGAAATAGGAGCAGGAGTAGGCCAATCGGCCCCTCGAGCCTGCTCCGCCATTCAATAAGATCATGGCTGATCTGATCCTAACCTCAAATCTAAATTCATGTCCAATTTCCTGCCCGCTCCCCGTAACCCCTAATTCCCTTTACTTCTAGGAATAGTGAAGGAATACATTTAAAATTGGGCCAAAGAAGTTATAGTTCATTTCTTATGTAAAGTAAAATAAATGTATTGAAAAGTAAGCAGTAGTATCATGCTCCCTCCATTTGTTTCAATTACATCCTATACAGTAGCAAGCAGATCCAGGCATTAATCCAAATTAATAAGCAAGTGAAATTGCTCAGTTCGGACAAAAGGAAAAACACTGCAGATGCTGAAAAAAAGGAAAATGGTGGAAACACTCAGCAGGTCCATCTGTAGAGAGAACTGACGAATTCATGTTTCAGGTGTTCAGGTTGTAATTAATATGGAGATTGTGTGCATTTGTTTTCCTTTTGAGGAGCTAATGAAGAGAATATTGTGGTTTATTTCCTTGTTTATCTGTTTTTAAATAAATTCACTTGATAGTCAAAAGTTTGAAACACGATCTGATGTTGAAGTGCTATCGCTTTTCATAGAAGAAAATCCTGTGGAGGCAGGTAATTGACAGAAACATTTTCTGTTTGTTATCCTGAGCATATGACTGAAAGCTTAAACTTAGATCTCCAGGGCTGATGACAATGCTCCCGTAGGGAATTTGACTTCCCTTGAGAGTAATCAAAATACGAAAGCTGAAAGATTTAAAGAGGGATAGAAAAAAAACCAAAAATCTAATAGTTAAAGGGAAATAAATTGTGACAGTAAATATGCGAATCAAACAGCAGCATAGATTTTCAAAACAATTATGCTCTCAAATGAGAGGTGGTGCAAAAAAATGAAGTAGTTGCATAAAATACCCACTGGATGGAGTCTGTGCCAACTGAAAAGAATTGGAATGACAGTATAAAAAGGTTAATAAGCTTATTCCTCACTGTACCCAGGGTGTCTCCCAAAACCAATCACTTTTTTTTACACACCATTGTTTTTTAGTGTGTAAGCTTCACCTGCTGCATGCATTTCTGATGTTGTAGTCAAATTGTTTTGATGTGGATATATAAAAAAAACTAGAAACGAGAAATAGTTGTTTTAATAACTTAGTGATTAACTGAAATACTGTGTTGGCACTTGGCCATGTGAAATAAGGACAAAACTCACCAGTTTCGAAGGAGATTATCAAACCACTGGTGAAAATGTTGACATTGCAGCCCGTCTGGTATTTCTTCTCTTTCCATTGCATTTACTGTACAGTCTGCTAAAGTATCATTGATTTTGTTTTCTTTTGCAGCCAAGTTCTGATCAGAAGTAGAATTCTGAGAGAAAATGGCAAATATATTCCAAAACAGGTAAAATTATATATATCACTCTTAACTTCTCTCCTTATCCCCATAAAATAACTTGTTAGCCCTCAGACAAGAATGTTGATGGTCAACTAGTTTGTGGGCTTGAGCCAATGTAGTTCATTGTTAAACTGAGTGGCACAAAGTGCTGGAAAGACTGTTGGCTTAACCACCTGATTTTATTTCCTGGACCATGTACCACTCTGCAGTCTGGAAGGTCTGCTGCTTTTGATCCATTACTAGGAGGAGGATGAGAGAGGCCCAAGGCATCAGTTTTTCATAAGTTTCAGTATGGTCATCTGTAATGTTCTCTTTTGGTTCAAAAATTTGAACATTTCAGATTCTTCTCCCTTTCTAATGACAGGCAAAAAAACTAGAGAAAAAGGTGACTTTGAATGCAGTAACTTGTGCTAGGATATGGTTCTAGAGGTGGCAACTGCACTCCAGTAACTAATCCAAGTTGTCATTCTTGACATGGACATTGAGTATTGGCAGGCTGTTTGATCGCAGCTAAGCACCATATTGTTCCCATTTAACATCCACGTACTTGAACTTGCAGTATGGGTCACAAGATAGTGATCAGGAGCAGGAAGTCTGGCCATTTTCTCATTCTGTAGTCTATGGAATGCTGAGGCCCATTGTCGGGGCCCCCTCACTGCTGTTACAGTTGAAGTAGGTTAACCCAGCAAGGGCTAGGGATTGATCTTGGCATCTTAATGTACATGGCTATCCTGTTCTTGCCCAATGTCCATACATGCACACTCTCAACAGGGCTGGGATGAATAGCAATCAAAGCTAGTAAATGATCCTGCTTATTTGTGCTCCCTGGCTGGTAAGGCAAACGGGTGACCTGGTCTTACTTTCCGACCAGTGCTGATCTGTAGCTGGCCACTTGAAGGTGCTCAAAACTTGGTATGCATGGCTTGCACTTTCACCTTCCCCCGAACCTGGGCAAGTACCTTTTATGGGGCCTTCCACCAATAGAATATAGATACATAGAAAATAGGAGCAAGAGTAGGCCATTCGGCCCTTTGGGCCTGCTCCGCCATTCAAAATGATCATGGCTGATCGTCTAACTCAGTACCCTGTTCCCGCTTTTTCCCCATATCCCTTGATCCCTGTAGCATTAAGAAATATATCTATCTCTTTCTTGAATTCATCTAATGACTTGGCCACCACTGCCTGCTGTGGTGGAGAATTCCACAGGTTCACCACCCTGTGAGTGAAGAAATTTCTCCTCATCTCGGTTCTAAATGGCATACCCCATATCCTGAGACTGTGACCCCTGGTTCTGGACTCCCCAGCCATCCGCAACATCCTCCCTGCATCTAGTGTGTCTAGTCCTGTTAGAATTTTATATGTTTCGATGAGATCAGCTCTCATTCTTCTAAACTCTAGTGAATATAGGCCTAGTCGACCCAATCTCTCCTCAGATGGTGTTGGGACCTTGGCCAATGGAGAATTTTTAAAAAATATTTTTGCATTCTAGATAGTTCAAAAATAATACATTTATGTAATTATCCAAATATGATTGGATTTCATTCTGTATATTTCTAACCCACAGTTATTTTTTTCCTCATGGTGAAGTTGCAACATATTTAAATTCTATTCGTTTTGACCTGTTTCCCTATTTTTAACATTACAGTCCTTCCTAACACGGAAGTATTATTTTAACAACCCTGATGATGGATTTTTCAAGAAGACCAAAAGAAAAGTTGTTCCACCCTCCCCCATGACCGGTAATGTTTTTTTTTTCTGATTATAAGATGTGTAGGGGATATATAATCTGTCATTTGTACGAGACCCTAAACCGAGGTGAACGTAAAAGATCCGGTGGTTGTATTCAAAGAAGAGCAGGGGAGCTCCCCCAGTGTCTTGGGCCAACATTTATCCCTCAAACAACGTAACCAAAAAATAGATCATTTGGTCACTTTTATCTCATTTCAGTTTGTGGAACCTTGTGTGCAAATTAAGCTACCACGTTGCCTACATAACAACAACAACAACGACGACTGCACTTCAAAAGTAATTCAGTGATGAAGTCCTTTGGAACGTCCTAAGGCATTATATAAATGCAAGTTCTTTCTTCTCTTACTAAATTTGGAGCATTAACAAATATTCATGGATCAGCTGGTTGAAGAATCCAAAAGCAATCAAGTTAAAATTGGATCATGTGGTCAGGTTGTCACTGAAGTTTTCCAATTTGCTGTGTACTTTGGACCTCACGATGTTATTGCAGCATACGTTTCTATCATTACTTCGATTTTTTTTTGTTCTTTGGAGATAACCCATATCTCACCACTTTGTGATGACAATGCATTGGCACTCCAATGTGGTATTTCACCTAAATCATCCTGATTTATAGGGGTGGACCAAAACTGTCAATTTTAAGCAGCAAGTCCATCAGCATTTTGAAAGATAGCTTTAACAATTCAGATGTAAACCCGGTTCTGACAAAAAGGCTACACTTTACACATTCAACCTGTTTTTTTTTCTCTCCTCTTTGTAGATGCTGATGGACCTGCTTTGTATTTCCAGCATTTTCTGTTTTTATTGAACCCTGGTTCATGAAGTCACAGGAGTGGAACTTCATGATGTTGTGTCAGAGAGAGTTCTACACAAGATTTCTCTTCCTGGGCAGCCTGTCATCAGTTTTAAAGAATAAACACAGTAACATAGGCAGTTGTAAGAGTCTGATCATTGTACATTTATCTCCATTCAGTCAAATGCACATAACCTTTTTAAAGAAAGTAATCTGCTGGCACTTTAGTTGTTAATCAGGAATATTTACAGGAAATTTAATTTCAACCTGCACCTCCTTACCCTGCAAGATACCTTTGTTGCCTTCAGTCAAGATGACGACAAAGCAGGCACTCCATGGTCTGTGAACAAAGGTTTGTTGTAGCAGGGACCGTGGGCAATGATTTGGAGTCCCTCCCACCCTCCCCAGATATGCAGTGTTCTCCTGTTGGTAAAAACACAAGACATGTTTGTTTTCTGTAACTTATTACAACTGGATTGACATGTGTGGACTTATAATGGGGCAGATTGGTGCAGCATGTTAATGTATCACATTACAATGTGGAATTGTAGGATGTTGGTTCATGCCCATTGTTTCCCACACTAAGTTATCAATTTTAGCTGATCTGTTGAAGGCGATAGAGAAAGGAAAAGTGAATGAAGGCGAGGTCCATTCTCTTTCCCCGCTGCCACCCCAGAAAATGCAAAATCTGAACGTTAATCAGCCCGGTATGCTTATATGCACCTCCTAGTGACTGGTTGGAATTAGGAAAATGTCTGACCATCTGTCTACTTCCTTCAGCCAAGGACCGGTGCATGATAGTCGGAATTTCACATCTGATTTTCTTTCTTCCTATTTTTGTATCTTAAGGGAAAACAATTTGCTGCTTAACAGGCTGATCTAAGGTATAACAATATGTCTAATAAATGTGGTAGAAATTGTGTCTGAACAAGAGTTCTTGCATTGCTTATGATAAAGGAGATGAAACTGAAACCTAGTGATTTTTCCCAATTTCATATTTCCAGACCCCACCATGGTGATGGATATGATGAAGGGCAATGTGACCAATGTGCTTCCCATGATTCTCATTGGTGGCTGGATCAACTGGACCTTTTCTGGTTTTGTTACCAGTAAGTAACACACTAGAAGAATAGAAATTAAATTTAATTGTTAATATACTGTATATAAATTGATTCTTTCTGTTCTTGGACAAACATCAACTGCAAGGAGGTGACCTGCTCCTTTTCACCAGAAACAGTAAAACAATTTCCTCCAACTGAACATAGGGAATGCAATTTATGGCTTCTGTCTTCCCATGTAATGACTCAATCACTCGACCCAGAACATGCAAAATCTTGGCACCCTCTTTAACTCAGAGTTGATCTTCAAACTCCACTTCCCATCCAACACCAAGACCACTTATTCCAACCTTCACAACATTGCCTGCTTCCATCTCTACTTAAGCCCTCCAGCACTGAAACCCTCATCCATGCTTTTATCACCTCTGGACTCGATTTCTCTAATGTCTTTGCTGGTTTACAGGAGATGCTAGAGAAGGGACCACATTAACTTTCCCTCTGATCTTCTTGACTTTAATCCACATTTTCCCTAACATGTCTGCAATGTTGAAGTGTTAGTACAGCTCTTTCAGCTGATTTCATTCCATTATACTGTCTCGGTGGTATTCATTTTGTTGTTCTGATTTATTAATACAAAGCAAATCTGCAGGTCTAAATGGTACTAGAAACACATCTTCACATAGTCCAAATGTTAATTGTGTTCAGGAAATTGAGGAAAGAATGTTTTTACAAATACTAAAGCACTTTCTTTTCCCTTTAGCCAAGGTTCCATTTCCTCTGACGCTGCGTTTTAAGCCTATGTTACAGCAGGGAATTGAGCTGCTCTCACTGGATGCTTCCTGGTATGTTGGAAAGTACACATAAGAAAAGTCAAAAGATCAAAAAAGGGTATTTGGCCCATCAGTACTCATCCCTTTAGTGCATGTTACAGATATGATGCACCAAAAGCAAGCAGGAGAGGTTGGGGTGGGGTGGGGGGGGGAGGAGAAACTGAATTTTAGAGAGGCTGTATGTAACTTTTAGAAGCCTTCTAAAAGTTGGAAGGGAGTTGCAGAAGTCTGGGCACAATGTCTGAAGAAATGGCTACTAATGGTGAAACCAAGAATAAAAAGAAATAAATAAGAAAATGGTGCCTTAAAATGCCCCCTTTTTCCAATGGATGGTCCCTGCCATAGGGATCATAATTATTTCTGACTGATAGCCTTTCGACCTATTCAGTACCACTTTAAACATCCATTAAAGCAGGGTAGGCATTGACAAAGGCTGTAAGTCGGGGTCATAAAACTCTTGAGACTCCCAAGTCTACTGAAAATTCAGTAGGTCTATTGATTTTTAAATGGAAACTAGATCATTTAGGTCATTGAAAACTCTCTCAAATCCTCATGAGTTTTCTATTAAAGATTCCTTTCTTTTCATTTGTGATTTTTTTTAAAAATGGCACAGCGTCTATTTCTTGTACGCCTTCCAATTGTGTTTTTTTTTCTCTGACACATTGCTAATCCTCCAAGAGCATGCACAATATGTCTTTGACCCCAGGGCTGTCATATTTGTTCAGGGTGAAGTAGAATGTAGTTTTTAATACTTCACCCCCCTCACCTTCCATCAACCCTCCTTTCTTTAGAACATAAGAACATAAGAACATAAGAAATTGGAGCAGGAGTAGGCCAATCGGCCCCTCGAGCCTGCTCCGCCATTCAATAAGATCATGGCTGATCTGATCCCAACCACAAATCTAAAGAACACAAGAAGTCGGAGCAGGACCCGGCCACATAGCCCCTGGGCCCTCTCCGCCACCCACAGGGCATTGACCGATCCGAACTCAGCTTCATGTCCAATTTCCTGCCCGCTCCCCATAACCCCTAATTCCCTTTACTTCTAGGAAACTGTCTATTTCTGTTTTAAATTTATCTAATGATGTAGCTTCCACAGCTTCCTGGGGCAGCAAATTCCACAGACCTACCACCCTCTGAGTGAAGAAGTTTCTCCTCATCTTTGCAGTAGTAGGTTGTTCATTTGTGAAAGGGTAGCTTGGAACCCACCAGTTACAATATGAATAATTCTGAGCAGAGGATATGTGATCTTGCCAAGCTGCACTTTCTTCCATTATGTTGACTCCAGGGACCTCCTTTTCAGATCCTTCCATGGTTACAACCCACCTTTACCAGTAGCACTTTCTAGCCTTTGGTTCCATACAACACCATCCACTCCTCCATCAGAGGCCAATCCTTTGTTCATTACCCTGATGATTTTTGGAATTTCCTCCTAAAATCTGTAGAGGTGATGGGCTCTCTTAGTGCATCTGTTGTGATAGAATTGTAGTCCTTAATCAAAGTCTAGACGGATGACGATACAATATACCGCTTTGTTAAAAATTGTCAAACACCAGCAGCTTACTCCACTTCTTGGTGTAGCAGTAAGCTGTACCAGGTTAATACCTGGACTGTAATTGTCACTGTGCAGGTTCGCAGGTAAAGTACAGCCAGTAATTACTGCCCATGGAACCATACTCTAACATGATCTGCCTTTTTAGGTGAAGAGTCTGTAGGGAAATAATATATGGGGAAATTGGAAGAAAAAAAAATAGAAAAAACATGAATCACATTGTTTGATTTTGGTTGGGTAAGTTCGATCAGGTGTTATTGCTGCTAGGTGGAGCACAATCTAGAAGCAAGATATAAGGAAAAAATACATAACTGGGGATGCTTTCATGATGTTCGAACACTCAGCACATTGACTGGAAGAGGATGTCTGGTGCAGCAAGAGGTATACAAAGTTGAGTAGGGCGGAGGAACGTTGTCACATTTGCTTTTAACAGGTTTTCCATTCCTTTCAAACTAATTACATTGTTTTTTGTTTTTACTTAGGGTGAGCTCTGCATCTTGGTACTTCTTGAATGTGTTTGGACTCCGAAGCATGTATTCCTTACTCCTGGGACAAGATAATGGTAAACAGTGACTTAAACACTTAGTCATTATGTTTTGATGGTGCATATTGTGCATTTGGGGTGGGGAAAAGAGCAAGGAGCAGAAGTGAGACACTTTCCCACAAGAAAGAAATATTAAGCCTTGCTGATCTACACATCTAGTGACTCGTTACATCTACACCATTTTGAGATTGGATAATCCATAAGGAGCAACAAATAAAAATACTCACGTTTTACTTGGATATGGGTGGGAAGAAGGAGAGAGAGTCTGAAATTAAGCATGCGCTATTTATAGTGTCTTTGATTGCCTTATTGAGGGGAATTTAGTACAAAACAGTAAGTCTTCCTGCTGCAACTTTTCAAAACTCAAATTGTGTTTTAAAGACTGTGTCCCAAGAGACTCCTCAACCCCTTCAGGCAATAACAGACTCTAACACTAGGAATAGATAACCAAAAAGAACAGTTGGGTTTGAGTGAGCTATAGGCTGTAACACAACTTAGTTCTAAAGGCTTCATAAACTGAGCTCTTTGACTTTATCAGACTCTCTAAGTTGTGTTCAAGCCTTTTAATGCATCACAATTCAGCTATTGTGCTTTAGTCAGGAGGGTGCTGAGGATCCAATGGCACCATTTGAAGGAAAGCATGGAGTTCCCCAATGCCTTAGGCAACATTCCTCCCTCAACCAAAAAGTTAATTGGTCATTCATCCAATTGCTATTCATGGGATCTTGCTGTATTTAATTGGGTGCCATGTTTGCTTACATAAATCACTCTGCTTCAAAGTAGTTCATTGCACACTCAGGAATGTGAAAAGATATATAAATGCTGTTTTTTTTTCTTTTAGATTTTGAACAAGTACATGGTACAATATTCAATTACAGTTTTGAAACTTTAAACTAGTTGATTAGAGAACTATTTTCTATGTTCTCTGGTAGTCTCTGAAAACCAGGACTCTTTAATGTGTTTTGCCAACAGCCTGTGGAGACTGAAGCTGGCAGGTGTTCCCTCGTCTGAATGCACAGTCTCCTAAAGCTGGTACCAAAACATATTTCAAAGTGAGAAGGAAGAGAAAAATAGACTGGTTGATGGTACTATTTTATTTATTTTTTTAAAAGTCATTGATCCTTTGCAGTGTATTTACCAAAAAAAAACGAGTAAAATAAAGATGAATTTATACAGCACATTATCATGTCTTTTAGAAATGTCCTGAAATCTTTCACATCGTTAACTACTTGGAGGTATCAAGTAGGCAAAACACAGTGGCTGTTTTGTGCACAGCAAGGTCTTGTAAACAACAGTAAACAATTGGCAGTTAATCTGTATTTGGTAGTGTGGGTTGATGTCTTCGTCAACAGTAACCATCAGGAGAACTCCCTGCCCTTGAAATAGTGCCATGGATCTTTGGTGTCCACTTGAACGTCTCATCTAAAGGATGGATGAGTATAGAAGATGCAGGTGTATACTAATGGTGCTAATTATTTTTGTTGAAGACTCTAACTTATGTGTTGGAGGGAACAAGCATCCAGCTGGTAGAAATGGCTGATTTGTATCTCCTGTTTTGAGGATGAAGGGAGAAAGCAACTTGCATAAGTTGGGGCTGGTAATTCAATGCCACTTAGTACATTTGGACACGATCGGTGGAAATCTCACAAAGATCATATTCAGTTCAGAACATCTGATGTAAACTTAATGTGATCTACTCTATGGGGAGGCAATACTCTGGGCTGTAATGTCAAATCAAAGTGAAGGCTGAGGAAGTGATGAGGATGGTGTATTATTTCTCACCCCTTTGATCTGTTTTAACCATGTGCCATTTTTGGAATGAAGAGGACAGGTAGTTGCCCTGGCCTCATGACTCTGATCTTGTTACTCCTGGTGTGGCTTAGGTTTGACCTCTGCTGAGTTTGCTGATTTGGGGTGGCAGTAATTGGACTAATCCACATCAATAACTCTGATAAGGGAAAAATTAGGCATGGTTCCTGCTCCTGATCACAGATCAGCAGCAAAGTATGTGGATGTTGTGAGAACAGGACGAGACTTGGCTGTGGTGCCCCTGTCCATGATAAAGTAGCCAGCTAACAGTCACTATTTAGCCTCATGATTTTGATTAAGTACCAGATTGTCACTGACACCTTTAAAACAACATGAGTGGCTTGAGGAAGGGATAAAATTGGGGAGGAAAATAGAAACTGGTTATATAATTGTGTATTACTTTTTAACCACATGCCAGTTAGACTATTCTAAAATAGTGGCATAACATTTATGCTGCAGAATGATAAAATGTGTATTTGAATAAACTGTGAATTTCCAACCTTAACAAGACCATCCAGAGTTGGGGTAGAAAATGAGATAGAAAATTGGTGGCTCAGTCAACAAGCAATAGTACCTTGCATCAGCAATTGGCATTGGCAAACTATTTGCCCACATGTCCGGAAGGGAGTGATGGGTTGTTGGTAGGTTGGAAATTGTACCAGGTGGAAAAATAATGAAGCAGCTGATAAAATGTAGAACAGTAATTTTATGTTTAACCTCTAACTTGTGTTAGAGGGGTGGAGACACAACCTTGAACTTGGGTATAAGTCATAATCATATTGAGAAAGATAGCCAATTAATCTTTTTATTTGTGTTCTGGATGTAGCTGGAGTTGTTCTCCTTTCAGAACAGAGAAGGTTAAGGGGAGATTTGATAGAGGTGTTCAAAATCATGAATGGTTTTGACAGTAAATAAGGAGATACTGTTTCCAATGGCAGAAGGGTCGGTAACCAGCGGACACAGATTTAAGGTGATCGGCAAAAGAGCCAGAGGCAACACGAGGAAATACTATTTTACGCAGCGAGTTGTGATGACCTGGAATGCACTGACTGAAAAGGGTGGTGGAAGCAGATTCAATAGTAACTTTCAAAAGGGAATTGGATAAATACTTGAAGGGAAAAAATTTACAGGACTATGGGGAAAGAGCAGGGAAGTGGGACAAATTGGCTAGCTCTTTCAAAGACCCAGCACAGGCATGATGGGCCAAATAGCCGCCTCCTGTACTGTACCTACTATGTGGGTTGATAATTTAACAAGGATTACAGTTTTATTTTTAGAGAGATATAACTTATGTTTACTTTTTACACTGGTTGCCAGTTTTTCCAGTGCATTTTTATTGTTGTTGCTTCAAGAAATAAATTGATTCTGAAAGCATCTCATTGATTGAGAGACTCATTGCACCTGAAAAGTAAACCACGTTTGTTTAGAACAGCTCACCAAATGCAAGAATGTGTTTCTGAAATGAATGGAGAAAAACCCATACATGGTTAACATTTGCCTTTATCAGACTTTTTAAGTGGTTTGGCCTGGTTTTTTTTTCCCACTTTGACATCTAATTCAGTGAATTCAAATGATCCGCTTTACCTCTTTTTGTAGCTGCAGACCAGTCTCGTGTTATGCAAGAACAGATGACGGGAGCTGCAATGGCGATGCCTCCCGATACAAATAAAGCTTTTAAGGTATGCCATATCATGTGCATTTTAATTATATATTCTATAGCATTGGAAATATCCCATTACAGTCCCTCTAATATTACCCGAAGTATTTAATTTCTATAATATCCTTTCTCTTTCATGATGTTGCACTTCCCCACAGGAAGGAAAAGAAAACTGATTGATCAGTTATCCTGAACCCCATTAACTGCTAATTTGAATGGTATTGGCAGAATCTAGGAAGAGGTAGTGGTCCTCCACTGGGGAAGAAGGGAAAATGCAAAATCACTTTTTTTTTTAGAAACTTCACATTTTAGGAGAGTTTTTGTTTGTAACTTTATTCTGATGAATCTTCCATCTTACTGAAACGGTGAGCAGGAGATTTATTGCCAGCCCTGCAACAATGCCATTTTTGAGCCATACGACCTTTGTGAGAATGGGCTGTGGTGATCGCTCTCTGCAAAGATTTTCTTTGCAATCACTTCGCACTTCCCCAAACCATGAATGTGCTGCATCACAGTGCCACTAACATGCCATGATCTATTGAGAGATGACGGCACAAAATTGAATCTTCACTAGAAGTGACAAATGTGGTACATGAGTTGTAGCAGCATCTGTGGCAGGAAATACTCGATGAGTAGAAGTTTGTGAGGCAATGATTGATGGCACAGGGCTTTCAGTGAGTAAAGCATTCTTCCTAGAACATGACTGCAATCTACCCATATTGTCTGCTTCTGTGTAGCTTGACGTTCCCCAATGTCGGAAGCTCTGACTAACTGACTGAAAAAATAATTTATTGAACATTGGTCCTGATGACCTCATGTTCAAATGCACCACACTGAATCATCCAGACCAGAAAGTCCCCAGGATCGATCCCTAGTCTGTGCTAAGTTAGTTGATCTCCGTTGGGGGAGACTACGTTTAGCCGCAGAACTCCTGGGACAGTGGTTCCTGCTCCTGATTACTATCCGGTGACTTCTGCTGAAAAGTGTGCATGTGTGGACAGTGAGAACAGGATTGGGCTCAGTTATGATGTTCTCCACATTCAAGCAGCTTGCCAACACCTAACTTGTAGGCTTGTACGTGAAGAATGGCCACGTGGAATGCTGGAGGCATCTGATGCCACTGAGACTGTACCTCAGTATGAATGAGTACTTTTAAGAAGAGGAGGGAGAAAATTGATGGGGAAGAAAAACTTGAATGCAAGTTGGAATAAATCAGGCAATTAGTAGTCTAAAGATGAAGGGCAAAAAAATGAATACTCAATTTTATGTGGTTCATGGTTTTTATTCTGTAGGCTGAATGGGAAGCTTTGGAAATCACAGATCATCAGTGGGCCTTAGAAGAAGTTGAAGAGGAACTCATGGCCAAGGACCTTAATTTTGAAGGGATGTTCAGCAAAGAGATGGAGACATCGATGTTCTGAGGCACCTTAACCAGTGACCCCCGATTAACCTCCTGCTACCTTAACTTGTGTTTGTAGTAAGACTGAGATATTTCTTCTGAAGTCTTAAAAATTCACTTGAAAGCATTAGAAATGTTTATTACAGCTTCAAGTTACACAAACCACTAACTTGATATTTTACTGTGAATTTGGAATGCATTAGTGTAAATCAGTATCTTGTATTGACACTAGACAAGAATAGATTGTATTGTTTCTTCTTACACCCTAGGAATTGACTCCCACTATTCATCCATAAAAGTGCAAGTTAGAAGTCCGTGGTGTCTGACCAAATGTATTGAACCCACTTTTTGTTCATAGAAGTGTGAAAAATAATACTGTTCTCATGTAGGCAATTGTGTGTTTTTTGGATAACACTTGGTGTTGCAGTATGTTGCATTGGGTTTATCCTGCGTTGGTTGGAATTCAGAAGTGAACTGCATTTAATGTTCACCTTGTGTCTATATTTTGGCATCTATTGAGTTCCTTTTTTTTGTATTATTAATGCTGAGGGAACTGGAGTAAATAGTTGAGTTTTTTTCCTTGGATAGCGTGGATATCTTGGTTGATGTAATGAAAAATTACAAGTGTAGCGTGTTGCATAATGCACAGTTTGGTTTCCCGATCTCCTCAAACCACCATTTTGTGTCCAGCATAACAGCCCCAATTAATCCAACATAGCTGGGTTTTAAAAAAATTTAAACTAAAGGTTTCTTGACCCTGCAAACTCATAGAAATTGAACTACCACAAGAAACGGCAATTAGAGTTGTCAAACAGAGATCAAATCCACAGATTTGCATAACCAGTACTATCAATGTAATTGTGCATCACCTTTTGGCTTTTCTGTTCCTGTAATTTCACATCTTATCGCCATCATGGATTGGTAACCCATAGATGGCTGATTACTCTTGTAGTGTAAAGAGGGAAGTCACAATTTGACTGTTCAAATGTTGAAGTACTGCCCGTGATATTACACATTACCATCACTTTATTTTTGCTTTGGAAATATAACCTTTCTGGAACTCTGCTTCAGACATTTTGAAATATCCTGTTTAGTAAGGACACGGTTTGAAGTTCTCATACTCTGTATATGTATTTCTTCTAACACATGAAACTACTCATTTATGCTAGGAACAGATAGAGAGAAAACTGGCTGTTGCCCCTAACCCTTCCATCATCCTGTAATCCCATATAGCTCAGTGAATAGCTGAGCCATCCCTACAGGGAAGTTCCAAGTTCAGTTCCAGCCTGTGCGGTTAGCTGGTCTCAGCCATGGTGGCAATGGGGAAATGTAACTTGGTCTCTGCCGTCTTCGTTCAGGGAGGGGAAAATCAGCTAGGGTCTTGTTTCTTATCACCATCTAGCAATCCATGCTGGAAACAGGCATCTGTGTAAGACTGGATATGGACAGGTTTGGATGAATCTGTGACTCACTCTATGGTGGAATAGCCCACTGACCTGCACTATCAAAGCTTGCATGCAAAGTCTGGGCATTGGGAAAGGATTTGTATGCTAACAAGTGAGAAATTAACTCTTTCTGAAGAGGAATGGGAAAAAAAATGGCAATATAAATGTATTTGACTTTGTTTTTTATTCAGCAATTCCCTGCATGGTAGTTCAGATTGGGGGAAAACTGAGTAGGAGGTTAAAGGTAGAAATTGTTTTTTTTTCCAAATGCACTTGGGATTAAGCTGTCAAGTCTGCACCCATTTTCTCCATATTTTTGAATTGGTCTAGATCTCAGACCTAGGATGGAGGTGGATCTGGACCAAACCAGAAATATGGGGTTCCCATTGTTTCCAAAACTAATATGTAAATTTAGACAAATTTAGTATGAATCCAACATTATTTTCATATATTTAATAATTTCAGTTTGTAAACAATCTGCTCCCTGAAATGATTTCTGTCATGCCTCAGATAGAAACCATCTGACAAATAGAAGTATCTGTGTGCGTTCTGGTCTGACTCGTAACAAATGTTGCACTTGACCCTTGGTTTTGCTTTACTGATTTTTTTTTCTCTCTCGATGCCCTCCCTCCCTTCCTCTCCCTGACTTACAATTGGATATGGTTTTGCAGATGCTGCTAGCCCTCCAGTGGCCATTCTTCACTTTTGAGCCCAGAGGGTGAGTGGTGGCAGGTTATTGGCCGATTGCTGGGAGGCATCACAGTTGAGCCCAATTCTTTTCTTTCCCCCACCCCCCACATTCAGTCTATCGGGGTGCTGAGGCACATCATGCCTCTATACTACCACAGTCGAGTTTGATTAATGCCAGCAATTGAACCTGTGGCATTAATGAGCATTATGGCTCAGTATCGCACCTGGCAATGCATTTGCAGACTGAGCCACTGGGGCAAGCTGTTTGGTCCACTTTTTTGCTACTTGTATAAGTGCTTGCTATTGCCAGATTTATTGGCAGTCATGTATGAACGGTGAAAGTCCCTTGTGTTTTTCTTAATTGCCAGTAGACATTACATTAGTGACCTTGTGACTGTGCACAGCCAGATAAGTTTGTGTGCATTTTGGTAACAATCATATTGGAGCAATGCATTAACATTCCAATTGAAATCTCCTTTAATTTGCAATATACTCAAATTTGGATGGCATCTTGCTGTAGTTGAGCATTGTGTTGTGCCATATATTCCAGCACAAGTGCACAAAGTTGCTCACTTGTACCTTGTGCAGCTGTTCTGTAAATGGGAATCATTTTGTACTGTCGGCCTCTACTTTCCTGCCCTGTCTCATGGAATCCAGGACCTGTGTCACAGATATTCTTAAGATGAAAGTAGTAATTTCATAAAGTGCAACAAGAGGCATGCAGAAAGCACCATGTGGCCTCCTCCTTAACGAGTAGGTCAAAAATGGGACGGTAGGATTCTTTTTGGTAAGAGGCAAACTCCTGTATTCCAGGTTTCTTTGGTCTTCCCAGACAACCAATCTCTCTCTGAACTGGCAATTAGATGATCAGCAAGAGCAGCCCAAGTACATTGACTCGCTCTGCGGTGAAATTTCATGCATGGTGTTAATACTCCTTTTTAAAATTGAGAATAACTTGTATAGCAGTGTAACTCGCAAACTGGGTTTGGCTTAATTAGAATCTTATATACTGTTGCTGGCGTCCTGATCAGGGCTATCCTTTTCTTGCTATTTCCAATACTGAAACATGGAGTTTCGGAGCTTAGCTTTCGTTCCAGCATCTCTTGCTGCTCCAGCGTCATGTTTTAGTAGTTCTGATAGGAAGGCCAAGAGCTGAATGGTTAACTTTGTATCTGTAGTTTTTTTTTAAAAACCCTCCCTGGAATACTCAGCAATATCTTAATCCTGTAGTTCCCTGACATGGCATCTAGTTATCTGCAGTTAAAATGTGTCGTCTTGTCTCAGCTCAATAATGTGCTTTAGTTTAAATGTGTGAGTTTTGACCATGTGAAAAGATGTTTATTGCCACTTCATCCCAGGAGCAAAAAAGGAGACATCTTCAAGCTGACCAAAAACTTGTCTTTATCATTGGTGTTTTACACTAGTTTCATGTCCACTGTTTTATAGTTTTAATGTTTAGTTGGATGTTTATTATAAAAATTACATTTATACAGCTGTTACTGGGTGTGGTCTAATAATTCATATGCTTTGTGTTATGAGTAAGTAACAGTAGAGACGTTTCTGACTGCCTCCTATTGAACCTTTTTGCAATTTAAGAATCTCACTCCTCCTTGACTTTCAAACACGTGTGCAATAACAATGTCTTTGGTTCGCAGCTTTCATTGTGAAACTACTTTTAAACCCATCCCACGAATTCTGTGGATGTAATTGTTGCATTAGTAATGTGACAAAAGATTGTGATCTGTTGCCTGTAGCATTGGTGGTTAAATGTACTTTCTGTATTAATACAGTATGGGTAATTGGGATTTCTCTGTAGATGTGTTTTTTTGCTCAAGTAAATACCAACAATAATACTGAGCTATGGTATTAAAACTAACTGCAATTAACATGAGCATTGCTGCAGCCACCTGGTAGTTTCTGTTTGAGCTCCTAAACACCTCCTAAGATTTTATAACTCATTTTCCATAGCTAACTAACAGACTTAATGAATTTTCATTGTTTTATTTTGTTTCTGGTTTGTGTTGTTTA
The DNA here is from genome assembly GCF_035084215.1 of Heptranchias perlo. Classification (NCBI taxonomy): domain Eukaryota; kingdom Metazoa; phylum Chordata; class Chondrichthyes; order Hexanchiformes; family Hexanchidae; genus Heptranchias; species Heptranchias perlo. The sequence goes on from NC_090341.1 coordinate 9,912,421, forward strand.
AATAACTTAGGTTGCTGAGGTGACTCGCATTAGTCCTTCTGGAGTGGGAGTACACGTGAAAGTCTACGGTTTGATTGGGTTTTATTTCTTTTCCATCCCCACAAAGAAGTTTGTCAGTTGGAGTTGTAGAAATTCTTTGTTAAATTGCTGATTACATTATTATCTTGTTAAAAGTAACCAATAAAAATAGTCCTGAAATCTAACTTTGGCAAATTCAGAGGAAAGATAGTCAAAACTGAGCTTTCTTAAAATCTGGGTGGAATTTGTCAATGGTCAAATGCAAAGTTTAAACTCAACCAAGTTTTCTTAGAGTTTGAAGGTGGAAATTTGTTCAGGTGCATGTGGATACCATTTTATAGTAACTAAAAAGACTATGAATAGCTCACTGTCCAGGCTCAAACATGAAGAATGGCCACATTAGCAATGTACCAGAGGACAGCTGTTGTACCCCAGCAAAGGTCAGCACCTTCAGGAGAGGGAGGTTTTTTTTGAGCATGCAAATATATTACTGAAGCACACTTCATTTCACTCTGTTGTATGGCTGAGAATTACTGTTGGTACAACACCACGTCAGCTGCTGTTCCAGTAGTGAATCTGCAACTTTTGTGAACGGATTCAAGATCACACCCCGTTTTTCAAATATATTGTTAAACTTGTGCGTGCTCTTCAATTATAGGGCCTTCCCAAAGATAAAGGACATGAAAAGTGTTCCGTCCTTGTGGAACCTACATGGTTGAATGTGTACTCTGTTGTAACACGACTGATCCTTGTATGAATTTTGGACCTTTTTCAGTGTCTGGTTTACAACTCTTTTTATATTCACTCTGTAAAAAGTTGTTCCCATATTTAATAACGCTATCTGCGTGTTATTTTGCAGACAAATAAGCAGTTTTGTATGAGATGTTATTTTCAATATCTGTGTTTAATAAAGTTTTTGAGTAAGAATACTTTTTAAGTGTGACATGATTATTTCTGGTGGCCTCAAGGTAAGAAGTATGCAGTTTTTGTACAATACTGATGGAAATGGATAAACAAGTGATATATTGGTGGTCAATACTGTTCTCCGACCGACCATTTGGTTGCCAAAACTAAGACTAGTGGTACACGTTTTAAAAAGTCCTGGTTGTGCAGCGCATTGGTTTACTGATTAAGTCGCTCATCGAATCGATGGGTGAATCTCAGTTGTGGGTGCGCTAATGGGAGAAAAGCCCAATCCTGGACGCAAATGTACACATTTCACATTGAAAGCCAAATGAGGCAGGTAAATGAATTACCTTGTGTGCCAGGTGTTTGGCAGCCAGATCTCGCAACCTCAATTCACGCTGACCTTGGGGACGTAACGCCTGTCGGAGGCTGTGTTTTCCCAGGTGTCTGGGTTAACATTGCAAGATTTTAAGGCGGCCTTTAGGGTGTCTTTTACAGCATTTCATCTGTCCAACTCTTGTGATATCCGGACTGCAGCTCACCGTAGAAAACGGTTTTGGGAATTCTATAATCAGGCATGCAATCGACGAGTTCAGACCAACACAACTGGACCTTTTTGATTGTTGCCTCAATTTCAGTTATATTGCAGTGCTTGACAACATCGGTGTTTGGTATCTATCCTGTTACTTGATGCTAATGATACGTCTTAGACATCGCAAGTAGAAATAGTTAAATCACCTGAGCAAAGTAGTTGGATAGCAACTGGATGTCCTGGAGAATGTAAGCAAGTCATTGGCAAAGAGCATGTTGTGAACGGTTATCTGCATTACTTTCATTTTAGCACATAGCCGACGAAGAAGATGCCACCATCTGTGCAGTATCGAATATAGATTCCCGTCACCGTCCCTGAATGCCTCAAGCAGTACTGCAGCAAACGGTATGCTGAACAGCGTTGGGGCAAGAACACAGCCTTGTTTGTCACCATTAATGGTGATGACACACAGAAATTTGATCTTTTACTTGGGCCTTCATGCCAACATGTGGTTGAGGGGCAATGTTCACAAATCTGCCAGGACATCTGAACTTCAGAGGAATCTCCCACAGTCCATCATTGTTCACAGAATCAAATACCTGTGTCAAGTCAACAAAAACCAGAAAGTGCAGAAACGATTTACTAGGATGCTACCGGGACTTGATGGTTTGACTTATAGGGAGAGGTTAGATAGACTGGGACTTTTTTCCCTGGAGAGTAGGAGGTTAAGGGGTGATCTTATAGAAGTCTATAAAATAATGAGGGGCATAGATAAGGTAGATAGTCAAAATCTTTTCCCAAAGGTAGGGGAGTCTATAACGAGGGGACATAGATTTAAGGTGAGAGGGGAGAGATACAAAAGGGTCCAGAGGGGCAATTTTTTCACTCAAAGGGGTGGTGAGTGTCTGGAACGAGCTACTAGAGGCGGGTACAATTTTGTTTTTTTAAAAAGCATTTGGACAGTTACATGGGTAAGATGGGTATAGAGGGATATGGGCCAAGTGCAGGCAATTGGGACTAGCTTAGTGGTATAAACTGGGCGACATGGACATGTTGGGCCGAAGGGCCTGTTTCCATGTTGTAAACTTCTATGATTCTATGGTGCTCTTTACACTTCTCCTGGACTTGGGCTGAGAAAATCACGTTTGATCTGCTACCAACATGAAAGTTGCATTGGCCTTCTGGGAGAATTTTTTTCCACTTGTGAGATTCAGTGAGATTTACTGCTGCTGGAAAACATGATTTGATGTGACATGTTATCCCACGTCAGATCCCTCCAATTTCTTTGCCTGTTGTATGTAGCATGTTTTGTTACCGGAGTACAGCAGTCTGCCGTTAAAATTCTTAAGAGCTAATGTAAATGCTAGTAGCTGAGTGATAAACAAATCACTTGTTCTATTACTGTGTGCCACTAAGGGGCAAGAAATACAGAATATCATGAAAATTTCCCCATACACACACTAGCTGCAGATTCAGAGGAATATTAATTGGGCCCATAGTTTCCACTCAACTTCAGAATTTAAATAATGCCTTTTCATGTGTCTCTAACATCCAAAAGCAGCTCATAATTAATTTGAAGATTAGTCACTTATGTAGGCAAACTTTTTTGCATACAGCAAGGTCCCACAAATGGCAATGAGATGAATTACCAGTTAATCTGTTTTTGATGGTGTTGGTTGAGGGAGGACCGTTGGCCAGGACACAACTCCCTGCTTTTCTTCGAATATTGCCATGGGATCTTTTACATTTATGTGTAAAACTGAATTTCAGTTTAACGTCTCCTAAGGACAGCAACAATGTAGCATTCCCTTAGTACTAAATGATGTGTTCCAATTAATCCACAACCTTCTGCCTGAAGGTGAGAGTGCAGTTGTTGAGCAACCTCTTAGGAATACTAGGGAAGGAGGAGAAAATGATTTTGAAAAAGAGGAGTTTGCACCACCGTAGTTAAAAACCACGGATAGTACTCTTCCAATTGCAGGTGGAACGGGACATTCCACTTAGCACCTTGATGAGCACTGTCCAATTTAAGAATCAGAAATGTCAACATGATGAAGAGAAATTCTGAGCAGTCATGGATTATATTTCTCTGCTCAGTTTAATGTTTGCCATGTTGGCTGCTAGGAAATGTGCTAGCTTGAGCAAACTCTAGGTGCCACAGTGGGTTAGCACACTGCCCTTTGTTCTCCTGCAGCTGACCTCAAAGGAAACAAAAGCTTGCTTACTCATAAGGGTGCTACAGACAATGAGCTCAGCAGTCTTAATCCAGCCCCTCATATATTAGATCCACAGTATAAATGGCTGGTGTAGAAAGTGAAAATTTGCATCGCTGAAGCCAGGATCTCTCCCATGCTATACCTGACCTTGGAATGTTTGAACATACCCACATTCTGTTCCCTGGCACTGATGTCCCTCACATTGAGCACAAAAACGCTCCATTTTTAAAAAAAGTTTGGTTCTGATACATTTGTATTGTATCTTGCTTGAAATCCATGACTATACTGCTGGTGAGTTTCCTATCTTGGTCGTGCTGCTCTGGATGAGGAATTGGACAGAGTCGAGATACTTTCCCACAGAGAAAAAGGTGAAAATCAAATGGCCAGTAAACTCCTAAAGCTTCTATACCAGGTATAGAATGCATCGGTTTGCGCCAAGTGTGGGAAGACTTCGAAGACAAGGGAGAAAATAATGGTATAAAGTTTAATTCCAATAGCAAACTTGATTGGTAGTTAAATTTTGTTTATCATTGTTTCTAAACTTAGAAAGTGTTCCAAGATGACAATACCCATTTATTTTATCTACAGTATATGGATAACATGAGCAAATAGATTCTATGGCTTTCAAAGCTCTATTTAAAAAAAAAACCATTTGCAGCAGAAATTACTAACCTGCAATTTCATATTATGCAAATTGACCAAGATACTTTGACCTAGTCCAAATATATTGTTAATCTTAGATTGTCCAAAATTGTTTTTCTTTCCCCTTAAGTAAGTCACAATTGGCTGCCTCCATTCTTGTTAAGCACTTAAAATAGAGATTAAATCAGTACAAGAACCTGTAATGCATTGTAAATTGTTCACTAAATAGTCAGTTTCATATATGCAATTATGTGGTAATGCAATCTCATTTTTATTGATATATTGACCTTTCAGATGCTATTGATGGTAACTATTATGTCCAACTATTAAACACCTAAAATATACCATCACAATAATGCATTCCCCTATTGCAACTGAGAATCATCCACTCAAACAAATCGTCCAACTTCCCATAAGCAATACAATGATATCCACATATGTTTGTGCATATAGTTCTAAAGTATATTTTACATTAATTCCTTTTTCACTTCTGACAAATGCCACAGGAGTGCATAGATATATAAACTATACAGTTTTTATTTGAAAGTTTATGTAACTTTACATTTTTTTGTTTTTTAAGCTTGATCTGTTTGTGTTTTTGGGTGTTTTCATTCATTTCACACTAGTAGAATTGAAATTACAAGCAAACTCCCATTATGATTATGCCTTTATGCATTTTTTATACATATTTTTCTCAACATGTGGGCAGTGCTACACCCCCAATTCCCAAATGATGTTTTTTTATTCATTCATGGGATGTGGGCGTTGCTGGCAAGGCTAGCATTTATTGCCCATCCCAAATTGCACTTGAGAAGGTGGTGGTGAGCCGCCTTCTTGAACTGCTGCAGTCCGTGTGGTGAAGGTTCTCCCACAGTGCTGCTAGCAAGGGAGTTCCAGGATTTTGACCCAGCGATGATGAAGAAACAGCGATATATTTCCAAGTCGGGATGGTGTGTGACTTGGAGGGGAACATGCAAGTGGTGTTGTTCCCATGTACCTGCTGCTCTTGTCCTTCTAGGTGATAGAGATCGCGGGTTTTGGAGGTGCTGTCGAAGAAGCCCTGGCGAGTTGCAGCAGTGCATCCTGTGGATGGTACACACTGCAGCCACTTACGCCGGTGGTGAAGGGAGTGAATGTTTAGGGTGGTGGATGGGGTGCCAATCAAGCGGGCTGTTTTGTCCTGGATGGTGTCGAGCTTCTTGAGTGTTGTTGGAGCTGCAATCATCCAGGCAAGTGGAGAGTATTCCATCACACTCCTGACTTGTGCCTTCTAGATGGTGGAAAGGCTTTGGGGAGTCAGGAGGTGAGTCACTCGCTGCAGAACACCCAGCCTCTGAGCTGCTCTTGTAGCCACAGTATTTATGTGGCTGGTCCAGTTAAGTTTCTGGTCAATGGTGACCCGCAGGACGTTGATGGTGGGGGATTCAGCGATGATTATGCCGTTGAATGTCATGGGGAGGTGGTTAGACTCTCTCTTGGTGGAGATGGTCATTGCTTGGCACTTGTCTGGCGCGAATGTTACTTGCCACTTATGAGCTCAAGCCTGGATGTTGTCCAGGTCTTGCTGCATGCGGCCTCGGACTGCTTCATTATCTGAGGGGTTGCGAGTGGAACTGAACGCTGTGCAATCATCTGCGAACATCCCCATTTCTGACCTTATGATGGAGGGAAGATCATTGATGAAGCAGCTGAAGATGGTTGGGCCCAGGATACTGCTCTGAGGAACTCCTGCAGCAATGTCCTGGGGCTGAGATGATTGGCCTCCAACAACCACTACCATCTTCCTCTGTGCTAGGTATAACTCCAGCCACTGGAGAGTTTTCCCCCTGATTCCCATTGACTTCAATTTTACTAGGGCTCCTTGGTGCCACACTCTGTCAAATGCTGCCTTGATGTCAAGGGCAGTCACTCTCACCTCACCTCTGGAATTCAGCTCTTTTGTCCATGTTTGGACCAAGGCTGTAATGAGGTCTGGAGCCGAGTGGTCCTGGCAGAACCCAAACTGAGCATCGGTGAGCAGGTTATTGGTGAGTAAGTGCCGCTTGATAGCACTGTCGATGACACCTTCCATCACTTTGTTGATTGAGAGTACACTGATGGGGCGGTAATTGGCCGGATTGGATTTGTCCTGCTTTTTGTGGACAGGACATACCTGGGCAATTTTCCACATTGTCAGGTAGATGCCAGTGTTGTAGCTGTACTGGAACAGCTTGGCTAGAGGTGCAGCTAGTTCTGGAGCACATGTCTTCAACACTACAGCCGGGATGTTGTCGGGGCCCATAGCCTTTGCTGTATGCAGTGCACTCAGCCGTTTCTTGATATCACGTGGAATGAATTGAATTGGCTGAAGACTGGCTTCTGTCATGGTGGGGATATCGGGAGGAGGCCGAGATGGATCATCCACTTGGCACTTCTGGCTGAAGATGGTTGCAAACGTTTCAGCCTTGTCTTTTGCACTCTCGTGCTGAGCTCCGCCATCATTGAGGATGGGGATGTTTGCAGAGCCTCCTCCTCCCGTTAGTTGTTTAATTGTCCACCACCATTCACGACTGGATGTGGCAGGACTGCAGAGCTTTGATCTGATCCATTGGTTGTGGAATCGCTTAGCTCTGTCTATAGCATGTTGCTTCCGCTGTTTAGCATGCATGTAGTCCTGAGATGTAGCTTCACCAGGTCGGCACCTCATTTTTAGGTACGCCTGGTGCTGCTCCTGGCATGCTCTTCTACACTCCTCATTGAACCAGGGTTGATCCCCTGGCTTGTTGGTAATGGTAGAGTGAGGAATATGCCAGGCCATGAGGTTACAGATTGTGCTGGAATACAATTCTGCTGCTGCTGATGGCCCACATGGATGCCCAGTTTTGAGCTGCTAGATCTGTGCTGAATCTATCCCATTTAGCACGGTGATAGTGCCACACAACACGTTGGATGGTGTCCTCAGTGCGAAGACGGGACTTCATCTCCATGAGGACTGTGCGGTGGTCACTCCTACCAATACTGTCATGGACAGATGCATTTGCGACAGGTAGATTGGTGAGGGCGAGGTCAAGTAAGTTTTTCCCTCGTGTTGGTTCACTCACCACCTGCCGCAGGCCCAGTCTGGCAACTATGTCCTTCAGGACTCGGCCAGCTCGGTCAGTAGTGGTGCTACCGAGCTACTCTTGGTGATGGACATTGAAGTCCCCCACCTGGAGTACATTCTGTGCCCTTGCTACCCTCAGTGCTTCCTCCAAGTGGTGTTCAACATGGAGGAGGACTGATTCATCAGCCGAGGGAGGGCGGTAGGTGGTAATCAGCAGGAGGTTTCCTTGCCCATGTTTGACCTGATGCCATGAGATTTCATGGGGTCCAGAGTCAATGTTGAGGACTCCCAGGGCCACTCCCTCCTGACTGTATATCACTGTACCACCACCTCTCATAGGTCTGTCCTGCCGGTGGGACAGGACATACCCAGGGATGGTGATGGAAGAGTCTGGGACATTGGCTGAAAGGTATGATTCTGTGCGTATGTACAGTAGAGTGGCTTGCTAGGTCACTTCAGAGGACATTAAGTCAATCACATAGCATGGACTAGGTGAGAACATTAGTTAAACCAGTTGGGTTTTTACGACATGTTCGTTTTTTTCTTGTGCAAGCCCCAATATTGCCAGATTTCTTGAATTCAGATACAGAAGTTGCGATGGTGGGAGTTAAACTCTCAGCCTCTGGGTTGTTAGTTCAGTGCTATAACCACGACACTACTCTGCTCATGTAAGGAAAGTCCATGCTGTGTTGGCTGATGTTTGCTGGAGTGCTAAAAAATCTATTGTGCTTGGGTCTAGTGAAAGCAAAATCAATCATGGTTCCTGCTCCGATTCTTCTCTAATGACTCCTGGTAGAAAATGAGTGAATGCATATTAAGTGAGGACAAGAACGGACTTGTCTGTGATGTTAGTGGTGGTGTTAGTTGAAGAGGACTTTTGGCCAGGAACTCAATGTTCTTCAAACAGAACCACAAAATCTTTTATGTATTCCCGGGCAGGTAGACAGAGCCGTGGTTTAACGTTTCATCCGAAAGATGGCATCTTCAACAATGCAGCACTGCCTCACTACTGTATTGAAGTCTCAGCCTCTGTTATGTGCTCAAGTCTATAGTGGGGCTTGAACCCATAGTCTTTTGACTCAGGTGAGTTCTACCATCTGAGTCAACCTGAAGAGAGAAAATTATACAATAATGTGCACAAGTGAAAATATCAGTTACAGCTCCAGTCCTAACCACAGGTTGCACTGTGATCATTATTGGCCCTGTGTGACTAACTCACTTCAGTGTCTCTACAGCCATGAAAGTAATAAAACAAAGGACCATCAGTACCAATTGTATGTGGAAGGCTTTTAACAGTTGGACACAATATTTCTGTTTATTTCAATCAAGAGAAAATAAACCTAATTTTCTCATGCTTGCAATGCTTGTGAAATTTGGGTCTTTCACACTTTGTCCCATAAAAATATTGCAAACTGTATAATTTCATCGACATAACATATAGATTATGAACTGCATTGTGCTTTAAGGTCTTCTAAAATAACCACTTTATTATCCATCATGTTGTATACTAACCTATTCTCATGTTGGTATAAGTTGATGCTCCAACCTGCTGTGTAATGAGCTCAGTCTTGCATCATGCGATGTGCCAATCTGAGACCAGTCACTTCCTCATCAGGAGAAAAAACTAGATAACGTGTTTTACCCATGTCACTTTTGTGAGATCCTATCTGCTGGCATTGGCAAATACATGAGCATAGGTTGATTTCCCACTTTCACCCAGAGAATGGTGTCTAACCTGGGAAGCCTTAAAAAAAGGTGTCAGTGTTTTAAAAAAATCTACGAATAATTTATTGTGTATTGTGTAACAAAATCTTACTTTATTCTGTACTTTTACATACACGATTTAAGTTTTTTTCTATAACAGAAGGAATCAATTTGAGTTGCACTCCCTGGCATTGTGCTTTTGTCTCTGATCTATGCCACACATCAGTATTTGTGATTCAATAATATGACCTTGCTTGTTACTTGAGGTTTCCAAGGGGAATTCATGCCTGTTAGAAACCAGTTCTCCTGTACAGTAAGCTCTTGAATGTTTGATGATATTATTACAGGACATTGCAAAAGGAGTTTGCATTTTTGTTTCACTCAAGAGGAAGAGCTAATCTTTATATGTTACTGAAGCTTTTGCAATATTTAAAAGAAAAATGTGTATATACACAATTTTTTGTTTTAAATACTGCAAAAACATCAGTAAAGTCTAATCTGTTTATTCATATTTTCATTACCAGAAATGACGAGGCAAAGACTAAACTGGAAACTTTACGTTGTAATTCACATTACATAATAAATTTCAGGTTACAACCAAAATGGTTAGGTTAATATGGACTATATCTTAGAAGTTGTCACCATTAAAGTCGAGCAGTGACACAGATGACTGAAACACCGTAGCAAAGGAAGTAGTGAGATGTGGATTTCCAGCTGTGATTCTACATAGCACTGATTTTTTTTTTATTCGTTCACGGGATGTGGATGTTGCTGGCAAGGCCAGCATTTGTTGCCCATCCCTAATTGCCCTTGAGAAGGTAGTGGTGAGCCGCCTTCTTGAGTGGCTTACTAGGCCATTTCAGAGGGCAATTAAGAATCAAGCACATTGCTGTGGGTCTGGAGTCACATATCGGCCAGACCGGGTAAGGACAGCAGGTTTCCTTCCCTAAAGGGCATGAATGAACCAGATGGGTTTTTATGACAATCTAGTAGTTTAATTGAATTTAAATTCCCCAGCTGTTGTGGTGGGATTTGAACTCATAACTCTGGATTATTAGTCTAGGCCTCTGGATTACTAGCCTAGTAACATAACCACAATGCTACCGTACATAGGGATTTCCTAATCTCAATAACATCATTGGGTGACATACCAAGTAGAGAGACTGCACTGCATTTAAAAAAAAATTATAGCCTATTATGTTTTTATAGCTGGAATTTTGCTAACCAGTGATGGTCTGATAACACAGTTCATTACCTGGATGCAGCACCAGCTGCTGCCCTTTGCACTGCAAGAAAACAGGCAGGCAGGCATGCTAGTTGATTTAAACAGCAGAGAATCACAATAATAGGAAGACATAGGAACGGAAATTCCCTACATTAATGGGCATCAATGATACAGAACACACTGCCCTTTAACATACACACTATGTGTTGGGGGACAATTTGATTTATTCAGCTTGGCATCATAGAAATCAATGTTGTAAAATTAGCATTGCGTTTTAGGGATGATTCAGCCCATAGGGATTTTATTCATGGTTTCTGAGAATATGCATGTATTTATTTTTGTAGATCAGTAGCGGTTGTATGTTTTAATCTATGATGGCTAGACATCTGTTCCTGTGACCTAGTAGGTATTTCATTTTGTTTTGGCAGACGTGCAAGCAAGGAGTTCAGACAGGAGAATCTTTGGGAAAGATGGCAAAATTTTAAAGTTTTATTATGGTTATTAGGTTTGTAAGTGTCCGAGAAAGCAACTGCTGAGAAGCTAATGTTTTTTATATATATCAGTTGCATTTATGTATGATTTACTAATGGCATTTGTGAAGGAAACAGTAGTGCCCATAGGGAAGATGCGGTGAAGGCCATAAGGAAGGTAGTCACCAAAACTTATTCATCTGTACAGAAATAAATGAGACTTGATGAAGAGAATGAATGCTAACTCATGGAGTTGCCTGGGGAAAACAATGGTAGAATGAGGAAGGATTAACTTAATTCCAATTGGTGACCCTTGGAGAGGGTAGCAGTGAGACTTGAAGACACTGTAGACAGTACAACCACAAATTTTAATGGGATGGGTTGAAGAAAAATGTCAAAAACAAAACTCTCAATAATAAATAGGAACCTTATCTCATACTTATACTCATGTCTTCCTCCTTTATGGAAATGTGGATTGACGGCAGTATTCGGGGAATAGTCTGATGGAACAGGTTCATACTTGAAACATCTGCATCAGATTCCAATTTGATAGGTCTTGAATCTAATGGATCAATGCAAGGGTATTTACTTAGTCTACAGGCCACAGTTAAACAAGGGTAATATTACCTGTACGAAAAACAGAAAATGCTGGAAACACTCAGCAGGTCAGGCAACATTTATGGTGAAAGGAAAAAAGTTAATGTTTCAGGTACAACCCTTTCTCAGAACTGAGTTCTGACAAGAGTTTATACATAGAAACATGAGCAGGCCATTCAGCCCCTTGAGCCTGTTCTACCATTCCATTAGATCATGGCTCATCTGTACTTTAACTCCATTTACCCATATCCCTTGGTACCCTTACCTAACAAAAATCTATCCATCTGTTTTGGAAAGTTTCAATTGATGCAGCATCCACAGTTTTTTGGGAAAGAGTTCCAGATTTCTACTACCTGTAAAAGTGCTTCCTGATTTCACTCTTGAATGGCCTAGCTCTAAAAGTTAAGAAACATGAACTTTTTTTCCTTTCTCCATGGACGCTGCCTGAGCTGCTGAGGTTTCCAGCATTTTCAATTTTTTGTTTCAGATTTCCAGCATCTGCAGTATTTTGTTTTTTGTAATATTACTTGTTGTTGCTGGAGTTCAGAATGTCATAGCATCTGCATGCATAAGTTGTAGAGGGCAGCTCCTAGCCATGGAGAAATAGGGCAGTCGTATTGACCTTAAGAACAATATAACACTGACTGCCATAACCTAGTTCACGCTCATTGATCAGGAAGTATAGGCTTGTATCAAGAAGATAAGCTCACTGTGCATGAATAAGTATGGAGTTAGCATACCATCACATTGAAGACCAAGCTGAAGGTCTACAATATAGTAGTGCTAGCTCCATTGATGGCCCACTGGGTAAAGGCATCAACTGGTGAAACATTAAGTTCAATTCCCAGTCTGTGTTGAATTTGCTGAGCCTGACCCACGTGGGGGTTCTAGAATTAGCCTCTGGTCCCCTAGGCTATGAAAGGAAAAGTAGCCAAGTTTCCCTGATGGAAAGTATTTGTGCGGGATGTCAGATAAGTACCGGAATGCACCTGGCTGTGGTTCCTTGTCAAGATCAAAAAGGCTGCCAGCACACCTTGTCCAGGCTCACACAGGAAGAAGGCAGCCTGGGTAAAGTATGATGTGGAGATGCCGGTGATGGACTGGGGTTGACAATTGTAAACAATTTTACAACACCAAGTTATAGTCCAGCAATTTAAAATTTAAAATAAAATTGCTGGACTATAACTTGGTGTTGTAAAATTGTTTACAATGGGTAAAGTATCAGAGGGTGAATTATTAGAGTCAATAACTTCAGGCAAGGAAGAAAAAAATGCAGGAGTACTCCCAACATTAAATTGAAAATGGTAATTCTTCCTGTTGTGGGCAAAAAGAAGTGGTACAAAGATAGCTTGAAAAACAACCTCGAGCCATGTAATATCTCCACTGACTACTGGGAGGACCTGGAGAGGATGTGCCAGCATAGAGTGAACAAAACCTCAAAACCACGCAGCAGCAACTGACTGACTCCAACAAAACCATATTTGGATACAATCCAGATGAGAAGACCTGTAACTCACACAATGTGCTCATCAGTCACCACTGGACTCACAGGAGGACCTTAGAAACTTCTAATGATCTAGTCTTCCTTGATGTGAGGAATAACAATATGACTTCCATCAGAGGTGGCTCTTCCAGGCATTATGCTACTCCCTTTGGAACTCTCTCCCAAAACCACTTTGCCTTACTATCTCTCGCCATAACTTCCGAGGCTCCTTAAAACCTATCTTTTCAATTGTGCCTCCGGTCTCCCCTTCCCCACCATTACTTCCTGCTTGACATCCAGCACCTTGCCCCCGTGTAAAGTGTCCTGAGATGTTCTTTTACATCAGATGCTCAATATAAATGTAAACTATCCTTGCTGAGGCAGAAATGAAGATCGACAGGGTGAAAAAGAAGTCACAGACAAAAAGAACAAGCAAGAGTGCAAGAAATAAAATAGAAAACACTAGAAATTCAGAGCATGTCAGATAGCATCTGAAAAAAAGATATGTTAACGTTCTGGTTTGGGACTCTTCATCAGAACTCCTAAAACTGTTCCAGTACAGCTACAACAGTGGCATCAACCCGACAATGTGGAAAATTGCCCAGGTATGTCCTGTCCACAAAAAGCAGGACAAATCCAATCCAACCAATTACCGCCCCATCAGCCTACTCTCAATCATCAGCAAAGTGATGGAAGATGTCGTTGACAGCGCTATCAAGCGGCACTTACTCACCAATAACCTGCTCACCGATGCTCAGTTTGGGTTCTGCCAGGACCACTCGGCTCCAGATCTCATTACAGCCTTGGTCCAAACATGGACAAAAGAGCGGAATTCCAGAGGTGAAGTGAGTCTGGATGAGTGCAGCTCCAACAACACTCGAGAAGCTTGACACCATCCAGGACAAAGCAGCCCGCTTGATCGACACCATCCACCACCCTAAGCATTCACTTCCTTCACCACTAGGGCACAGTGGCTGCAGTGTGTACCATCCACTGGATGCACTGCAGCAGCTCGCCAAGGCTTCTTCGACAGCACCTCCCAAACCTGCGACCTCTACCATCTAGAAGGACAAGGGCAGCAGGCATGTGGGAACAACACCACCTGTACGTTCCCATCCAAGTCACACACCATCCCGACTTGGAAATACATCGCCGTTCCTTCATCGTCGCTGGGTCAAAATCCTGGAACTCCCTTCCTAACAGCACTGTGGGAGAACCTTCACCACACGGACTGCAGCGGTTCAAGAAGGCGGCTCAGCACCACCTTCTCAAGGGCAATTAGGGATGGGCAATAAGTGCCGGCCTCGCCAGTGACGCCAACATCTCATGAACGAATAAAAAAAAATCAGACCTCCTAAAAGCTACAAGGTCTATTTTAAATAAGTGTTATCAGCGAAGGGAGAAATGAATCACAGCTCCCACTCTGGACATATATGTTTAAAGGAAGCCTGTGACCTTCGACAAGTTATCTGTCAAACTTTTTTGTCGTAAGATACTTAATGGGACAGAAAAGATGCTTTCACACATGCCGCGCTAGCAGGACCAGTTTAGGAGCCGCATCAGGGAATATTTTATTGACAGATGCTGGTCATCGGTGCCAGGAAGAGTGGTTGAGGCCCAGGCCCAGAGATTCGTTTCAGAAACATCTAGAATCTTCTAGATGCTGTGGAAGGAAGGACGGTAGGGTTGGTATTGTGGCAGGGTGATCTGAGCCTACCTTCTTCATCGCAAACAGGACCAACGTGTTTTTATTCCAGCGACTAATTCGAGCTCAGTTTAATTTTTTCATATATATTTATCTCACCTGCCTGATGACAACCCACCACGTCACAGGGACCCGCGGGTTGCTAAGCAGCCGACGGTTTCTCCCCGCCCCCTCCTCGGATGACGCGACGACGTGATGACACGGACGTTCGTTGGCGCCGGGGGCGCGCAGGGCGGGAGCGGCGAGCGGGGAGCGGTCGCGGGCGAAGACGGGGACGCGGCTGGGCAATTCTAGAAGCTGCCGCGGGCGCGTTTAACGATCCCATAGTGCCCGGCGGCTGGTGTGCGTTCGCGTCACTCGCGCTCCCTCTCGGCGAGAGCAATGGCGGAAGGCGGCGTGCCGGATCTGGAGAGCCAGAAGAATGAGATCGGGAACTTGCTGAAAACACTGCTCAAGAAAGGAGATTCGTGGTAAGGGGTCGAGGCGGCATGGGTGGGGACGGTGGCGGGTCGGGTGGGGTGATAAGAGCGTGACGGGGAGAGCCGCCGACAAGGCCCCCCCCCCCACCCCACCATCATCATCTCCACTCGGGGTGGAGTACGGTGAAGTTAAAATGGGGCAGGGGGGAAACCGGGAGGGGAGTAAAATAACGGGCGGTGCGGATGAGGGTGAGGGCAGCGCCCGGTTTGAAAGGTATTTGCCATGTCATGGGGGTAGGAGAGAGGCTGCCATTACAGCGAGGCCTCAGGATTTAGGCGACGAATGTATCCGGGAAGCCGGCCACTGCAGCCCGACGCTTCGCTGTAGGCCGATCTTTACCCGTGCGCTTTGGTGCCCGATACAAGCCCCAGGTCGATGCGACAATGTGGCTTTAATGCGGAAGGACAAGCCGGCATCTTACAGCAGTAGCACTTTTTACGGACAATCTCAACACTTAGGTTAGAAAACAAACTAAACCCGAAAGAAGGCCCTTTAAAAGATTAGATGCAATATTAAGTGGATGTTTCGAAATATTAAGGCCTCTGATCCAACTGTGTTTATGTTGAGATCTGGCAGCCACAAGCCACCCGCAGCAGTCACACTTTGAACAACATTTTGATCCAAATGACCCACCAATTTTTAGACTTGAAGTTTATTTTCACAGAAAAACAGCTGTCCAGTCCCGACAATTATGTGCCTCTAAAAACATCTTATTTTCCGCCTATCCCTATTAAAGTTCCATAATTTTTCTAAGAGGTGCTTAAAAATCAGATTCATTTTTTAAAAATCTCGTATCTTTGAAAGAGGGCGACAAAATCATTTTAGGTCGTCTATTTCCAAAGGCCTTTTACTTTCGATTCTCAGTAATCAATTTAAGAATGTGACTCTGTTGCAGCAAAACCTACACGAATATAAGGGCACTATGGACACTGTAAACATCAGTTCATTCAATTTAGTTAGAGCAGGAGAGAAGAAAGTCTTTAGCTGGTTTAAAATTCCAAATGCATTTAAGAATTTTTAGTTTAACCACAGCCCTTAGCTGACCAAGCTGTTCCATTGTGAGAATTAAATCCACTCAGCTTATCAAAGCATTTGCTGTTATAGGATTTTTGTTTTAAAGCAGTGTGAAGGCATACATTAAAAAATATAATGTAAATATTCCAGAATGGATTGTTCTTGAAGTGGAATGCTGAAGTAGCATCATATCTATAAATCCTTAATTGGTAAGTTCCTGTTACTGTTGCACAAGATGCAAAATCGAGAATCGGTACTTTCCTACAGAGAAGGGGAAACTAAGGGCATTGCCCTGGGCCACACTTGTGCCCTTGACAGCTGTCTTTGTGTTCATCAAGGTGAGGACATCCACACTGGGGAGTGGAATGTTTTTCCAGTTTTGTCAACCATTGTCTATCAACAACCCCCAAGGTGCAGTTAGATGCAGCTCCAACTAGTGTGCCCCAAAAATACACCTTACTTAACTCTAGCTTGGCAGAGCACTTCTCACACCAGTCATTCATTGCCAATTAAGTGCCAGTTCATGCCAAATTGTAGATAGTTTTGTGCTGTGGATATGCACTGCCTCAGGAAAAGGGCTGAAACTATCCAGACAAACTTCATATAGACCCCTTACAATGAGCAACGAGAGGAGATTGTCATCCCATAAATTTGACTGGATTTGAACCCAAATTTCAGAGATGAAAGGGTGATATGTAAACATGTGACACTACCCAGCCATATGTGTAATTTTCATGTTGCATAAAGGATGGCAAAGAGAGAAAATATTTTCACTTTGCATCCTGTAAGAGAGAATTTTTTAATAGTAATTTGAACTGTTGGTCTGTGGATGCCAGCTTTGGCTCAGTGTTAGCAGCCTAGCTTCTGAGTCAGATGGTTGTGGGTTCAAGCTCCACTCCAGAGACTTGAGCACAAAATCTAGGTTGACATTTAAGTGCAGTGCTGCGGGGGTGCTGCATGTACTGCGTTGTCGGAGGTGTGCCGTCTTTCGGATGAGAAGTTAAACAGAGCCCCTATCTACCCTCTCGGGTATAAAAATCCCATGGCACTATTCAAAGAAGAGCAGGGGAGTTCTTCCAGTTTCCTGGCCAACATTCACCCCTCAACTGGTATCACTAAAACAAATTATCTGGTCACTTATTTCATTGCTGTTTGTGGGACCTTGCTATGTACAGATTGGCTGCTGTATGTGCCTACATTGCAACAGTGACTACACTTCATTGGCTTTGAAGCACTTATTTTTCTGTCACCTTGGTTTAAATGCATGAGCTGCTTCAACCCCCCCTTGCCTCTCTTAAGGTACTTGTACATTACTTTCACCAGCCCGATAGTGATTTTTTTTGGCCAGAGTCTCTTCTCTCATCCTTGCCTTTGCAACAAGTGACTACTTATCCTTGGTGAATTCAACCTTTATCCAAATTCCCTCTGCCGTCACACCCTTTGCTTTGTCTTTGCTCTATTGCATCCCCTATATAGCACCTATCCTATCCGCACCAATGGGCACAGCCAGCCCCTAGGTCTTGCCACTTATGAGGTTTTGATCAACAATAAGGCCATCGTGGATCACTTACTAATTTTGCTCACCATCCTCATCTCCCTGCTGGTCTTCAACCTGCTAACTTCAGTGACAGGTTGTGGGAGGTGGGAAAAACTTGATACCTTCTATGCGCTCTCATCAACATATTCTCAAGGTTCCCTCCCTCACCCCTTTGTCTCTCTTCCCTTTCCCCCCCCCCCCTTGTCTCTCTTCCCTTTCCCCCCCCCCCCCTTGTCTCTCTTCCCTTTCCCCCCCCCCCCTTGTCTCTCTTCCCTTTCCCCCCCCCCCCCCCCTTGTCTCTCTTCCCTTCCCCCCCCCCCCCCTTGTCTCTCTTCCCTTTCCCCCCCCCTTGTCTCTCTTCCCTTTCCCCACCCCCTTGTCTCTCTTCCCTTCCCCCCCCCTTGTCTCTCTTCCCTTCCCCCCCCCCCTTGTGTCTCTTCCCTTTTCCCCCCCCCCTTGTCTCTCTTCCCTTTCCCCCCCCCCTTGTCTCTCTTCCCTTTCCCCCCCCCCTTGTCTCTCTTCCCTTTCCCCCCCCCTTGTCTCTCTTCCCTTTCCCCCCCCCTTGTCTCTCTTCCCTTTCCCCCCCCCTTGTCTCTCTTCCCTTTCCCCCCCCCCTTGTCTCTCTTCCCTTTCCCCCCCCCCCTTGTCTCTCTTCCCTTTCCCCCCCCCCTTGTCTCTCTTCCCTTTCCCCCCCCCCTTGTCTCTCTTCCCTTCCCCCCCCCCCTGTCTCTCTTCTCTTCTCTCCCCCCCCCCCCTTGTCTCTCTTCTCTTCCCCCCCCCCCCCCGTCTCTCTTCTCTTCTCCTTCCCCCCCCCCCCCCCGTCTCTCTTCTCTTCTCCTTCCCCCCCCCCCGTCTCTCTTCTCTTCTCCTTCCCCCCCCCCCGTCTCTCTTCTCTTCTCCTTCCCCCCCCCCCGTCTCTCTTCTCTTCTCCCCCCCCCCCCGTCTCTCTTCTCCCCCCCCCCCCGTCTCTCTTCTCCCCCCCCCCCCGTCTCTCTTCTCTTCTCCCCCCCCCGTCTCTCTTCTCTTCTCCCCCCCCACCCCCCCCCCGTCTCTCTTCTCTTCTCCCCCCCCCACCCCCCCCCCCGTCTCTCTTCTCTTCTCCCCCCCCACCCCCCCCGTCTCTCTTCTCTTCTCCCCCCCCACCCCCCCCCCGTCTCTCTTCTCTTCTCCCCCCCCCTGTCTCTTCTCTTCTCCCCCCCCCCCCTGTCTCTCTTCTCTTCTCCCCCCCCCCGTCTCTCTTCTCTTCTCCCCCCCCCTGTCTCTCTTCTCTTCTCCCCCCCCCTGTCTCTCTTCTCTTCTCCCCCCCCCTGTCTCTCTTCTCTTCTCCCCCCCCCTGTCTCTCTTCTCTTCTCCCCCCCCCGTCTCTCTTCTCTTCTCCCCCCCCCCCGTCTCTCTTCTCTTCTCCCCCCCCCTGTCTCTCTTCTCTTCTCCCCCCCCCGTCTCTCTTCTCTTCTCCCCCCCCCCCCCCTTGTCTCTCTTCTCTCCCCCCCCCCCCCCCTTGTCTCTCTTCTCTCCCCCCCCCCCCCCCCCCCTTGTCTCTCTTCTCTTCCCCCCCCCACCCTGTCTCTCTTCTCTTCTCCCCCCCCCTGTCTCTTCTCTTCTCCCCCCCCCCCTGTCTCTCTTCTCTTCTCCCCCCCCCCCCCCTTGTCTCTCTTCTCTTCCCCCCCCCCCCCCCCCTTGTCTCTCTTCTCTTCCCCCCCCCCCTTGTCTCTGTTCTCTTCCCCCCCCCCCCTTGTCTCTCTTCTCTTCCCCCCCCCCTTGTCTCTCTTCTCTTCCCCCCCCCCCTTGTCTCTCTTCTCTTCCCCCCCCCCCCCTTGTCTCTCTTCTCTTCCCCCCCCCCCTTGTCTCTCTTCTCTTCCCCCCCCCCCTTGTCTCTCTTCTCTTCCCCCCCCCCCTTGTCTCTCTTCTCTTCCCCCCCCCCCCTTGTCTCTCTTCTCTTCCCCCCCCCCCTTGTCTCTCTTCTCTTCCCCCCCCCCCCCTTGTCTCTCTTCTCTTCCCCCCCCCCCCCTTGTCTCTCTTCTCTTCCCCCCCCCCCCTTGTCTCTCTTCTCTTCCCCCCCCCCTTGTCTCTCTTCTCTTCCCCCCCCCCCTTGTCTCTCTTCTCTTCCCCCCCCCCTTGTCTCTCTTCTCTTCCCCCCCCCCCTTGTCTCTCTTCTCTTCCCCCCCCCCCCCTTGTCTCTCTTCTCTTTCCCCCCCCCCTTTTCTCTCTTCTCTCCCCCCCCCCCTTGTCTCTCTTCTCTCCCCCCCCCCCCTTGTCTCTCTTCTCTCCCCCCCCCCCCCTTGTCTCTCTTCTCTCCCCCCCCCCCCTTGTCTCTCTTCTCTCTCCCCCCCCCCCTTGTCTCTCTTCTCTCTCCCCCCCCCCCCCCTTGTCTCTCTTCTCTCCCCCCCCCCCCCCCCTTGTCTCTCCTCTCTCCCCCCCCCCCCCCCCCCCTTGTCTCTCTCCTCTCTCCCCCCCCCCCCTTGTCTCTCCTCTCTCCCCCCCCCCCCCTTGTCTCTCTTCTCTCCCCCCCCCCCCCCCCTTGTCTCTCTTCTCTCCCCCCCCCCCCCCCCTTGTCTCTCTTCTCTCCCCCCCCCCCCCCTTGTCTCTCTTCTCTCCCCCCCCCCCCCCCCTTGTCTCTCTTCTCTCCCCCCCCCCCCCCCCTTGTCTCTCTTCTCTCCCCCCCCCCCCCCCTTGTCTCTCTTCTCTCCCCCCCCCCCCCCCCTTGTCTCTCTTCTCTCCCCCCCCCCCCCCCTTGTCTCTCTTCTCTCTCCCCCCCCCCCTTGTCTCTCTTCTCTCCCCCCCCCCCCCTTGTCTCTCTTCTCTCCCCCCCCCCCCCTTTGTCTCTCTTCTCTCCCCCCCCCCCCCCTTTGTCTCTCTTCTCTCCCCCCCCCCCCCTTTGTCTCTCTTCTCTCCCCCCCCCCCCCTTTGTCTCTCTTCTCCCCCCCCCCCCCTTTGTCTCTCTTCTCTCCCCCCCCCTTTGTCTCTCTTCTCTCCCCCCCCCTTTGTTTCTCTTCTCTCCCCCCCCCTTTGTTTCTCTTCTCTCCCCCCCCCTTTGTTTCTCTTCTCTCCCCCCCCCCCTTTGTTTCTCTTCTCTCCCCCCCCCCTTTGTCTCTCTTCTCTCCCCCCCCCCCCACCCTTTGTCTCTCTTCTCTCCCCCCCCCCCTTTGTCTCTCTTTTCTTCCCCCCCCCCCTTTGTCTCTCTTCTCCCCCCCCCCCCCCCCCCCGCCACAGTGCTATAAAAGTTGCTTGTGTCTTGCTATCTCTATCTCTTTCTGCATATAATTATTACAATCCCACAGACTATCACAACTGCTTGCAGCAAATACTCCCAACTGTTTCACTCAGTCTCCATGTCCATCAGATCTGCTTTGATGATTCCACTTTCTGTACAACAGTTTGTACAATTCCTTTTTTTCCCTATTCAAAAACTTTCCCTTTTGTTTGGTTAGCAAAGTTCTTAACCATGTTTGGCTCATCTCTGTACCTGCACGTATTAATCCTGCAAGGTCTCTTGGGTTGCCTACTAATTAAATCTCTTCACTTTTGTAGTGCAACATAGTTACTAAATTCAATTACAAATTTACTGACATCAGAAACTTTTTGTCCTCCCTCCTACAATTTTAACTACAGCATGTTTTGAAATTTCTGGAGAAATATTGGCACTGTGTCCACCTAAGCCTGAGCAAAGCGCACTCTTGCACACAAAGCATTGGAATAAAGGTATGAACATGAAACTGAACATACTTGCACTGTAACTACCGAACAAACTAGTTTAGATATTGCATGGTCCACAGGAACATAAACTTCAACCAAACCCTTCAAATTCATTACTGTATAGAGAAGTCAAAAATTCTGCTGGTCCCAGGAGGCTATCTTAGTTCAGAGGCAGTAGAACATTTTGTTACAGCATACCATGTTGTTCTAGTTTCATTTATGAATATATAAAGTGAAAGAAAACGCTGTGCGTGTGAGGAATTCTTCCTTCTCTCCCATTGCCTTTCAAAAAAGTGGAAGTGGAGGAAAATCTAAAGTTTTTTTTTAAAAAAAACAAAGATTGGAGTCCAGGCAGCCTTAAGAAAAACTGTGCATTTCCAGGGATGCTAATAACATTGAAATTAGGACCATTACATTTCTGTGCATATAGACAGTGGATCAGTAACTTGGGGAAGCAGGGGAATGGATGGATAGATAGATAGAGATAGAAATTCTTAGCAAACATTTGTGCCTTTATTGAGATTCATATGTATGTTTGATAGCATTAGGAACTGTAATAGTGTTTTGTTGTAATTTACTTTATCCATGAAAAGGAAATTTGCAAACATTACTGAATAAGGTATGGTAAAGTTCACTGTGAACGTTACAACAGTGACTACACTTCAAAAAGTATTGGCTGTAAAGTGCTTTGGGATGTCCTGAGCTGAAAGGCAAGCCTTTTCTGAGTGCCTTCTAATAGATTATTGCACAGTACTTCTTTAAAAAAAAATTAATTCTCAAGATATGGGCGTCACTGGCAAGGCCAGGAGTAGTGCCCATACCTAGTTGCCCTTGAGAAGGTGGTGGTGGGCTGCCGCCTTAAACCGCTGCAGTCGATGTGGTGAAGGTACTCCCACAATGCGGTTAGGTAGGGAGTTCCAGGATTTTGACTCGGTGACGATGAAGGAACGGGCAATACATGTCCAAGTCGAGATGGTGTGTGACTTGGAGGTGATGGTGTTCCCATGCACCTACTGCCCTTGTCCTTCTAGGTGATGGAGGTCATGGGTTTGAGAGGTGACGCCAATTAAGCCCTGGCGACTTGCTGCAGTGCATCCTGTAACCTGATCGGTCTTTCTCTCCCACCTGCTCCTTCTCTCCCTTAATGCCCACATCTTTCAGTTGATTACAAGTTTAAAAAAGAGGTAGAAACTTAACTTACTAATCAAGTGCATAGCTCTTTTTAAAATAGCATTAATTTCTGGTTACTGTGAAGTCCATTGCATAGTTTGAACTTGTGATTTTATATTTGTCACTTTTTTTCTAGACTATGTTCTATCTATTTGTGTATTATAAAATTCTGCATAAAGACTTGACTTGATTTGACAGAACAAGGGGCCATAATCTTAAAATTAGAGCTAGGTGATGTCAGAAAGCACTTCTTCACAAAGGGTAGTAGAAATCTGGAACACACTCCTCCAAAAAGCTGTTGAGGTTAAGTCAATTGAAAATTTCAAAACTGAGATTGATAAATTTTTGTTAGTCAAGGGTATTAAGAGTTACAGAACCAAGGTGGGTAGATGGAGTTAAGATACAGAAGAGCCGTGATCTAATTGAATAGTGGAACCGGCTCGAGGGGCTGAATGGCCTACTCCTGTTCCTTTGTTCCTATAACATGTCTTCCAGCATTACACTGGTGAAGAATTGTTCAATTCATTGAACAGTTTACTATTTAAGAAGACATTTTTCTGAGTTTCTAGAGCTTGTGCTAGATTAGAAAATACACATTTGTTTTGTTAATGTAATAATTGAATGTTATTGATACTGATATTAGAGGTCACAGTGCTGGCAGACAAAAATTGATTCTGTTGTCTGGAATGTATAGCTGGGAAGATGATGCTATGGAAAAAATTTTAAAAATCAATGCTGTGGGATTCAAGCAAAATGATCTGGTTTTTAACCTGTAACAATGGACTGTAATTATAATAACCTTACAGATGCGATACTTCAGATAAAGTAAAGCATTTATAAACTCTCACGTGAATAAGGGCAATTTGGGTGAGTTATAAGAGGGTTGCCAAAGCCCAGAAACAAAGTCAGTGCCTTGAGGAAAGGAGGAAAAGTGTTACAAGTGAGCTATACCTTGCTATATCTTCCTAACTTCAATCTTGTTTTTGTGACATTACCTGCCCTGTTGGTGCCTCCCCATGGCGAGGGAAGACATCAAAGTTTTACTTCCTGGCACAATGGGATGGGTAAGAGGAAAATAGTGATTTCATACCCTCAAAAATAACATGTTGGGTATTTTGTCTTTTAGGTACCTGATAGACAGTAGGTGGTTTAAACAATGGAAAAAATATGTGGGTTTCGACAGCTGGGACATGTACAATGTCGGAGAACGTGGAATGTTTCCGGGCCCGATTGATAATTCTGGGCTTTTTGCAGGTATTGAAATGTTAAATGCCAAGCTTTGATTTATTCGAATGCTGTATAACTTTGTTATCAATGCTAACGTAAGATTTGTTTTGGTAACTGACCATTTCACTGAAATTACATTAAGTTCTAAATGTCCCAAGCTTTTGGATAAATGTGGATTCATCATTTTGTAGAACAATGTACTGCAATGAACACAAGACATCTTGTGTATTTTAATTAATACATGTCTTTTGGGCAACCAATTAAAGAGCAAGAACCTGTTTTATTATTGTAATCCTCAGATGTTTCTTGCCTGGAAAGCTGGATAAGAACAACTGGATTTAATATTTGGGCGTATAATGCACTGTATGCACTGCTTAACTTGATCAATTTCCTTTAAAATCTAGGTTGTAATTGCAAATCAGAGTTTCCAGCACAGAAGAAGGCCATCTAGCCCATCATGTCTGCGCAGGTGCTAGTTCATATTGGAGCCAACTATTCTAATTCCATTTCGTTGCGCTTTCTCCTTTAATATTTGTCTTTGTGCTGTAGCATTCATGTTGTTGAATGAAAGGAGCTGCAAATAATGAGGGAAGATTGATAGAGTGGCCAGATCAATTTTGTATCTGCTACCAGGCTGTCTGGAACCCTGCTGTTCAGTGACTTTTTTTAAATAAGGCTAAAAATCAGGCAATTGCTTCCTTGGGCCATGCACCACCTGCAGTCGAAAGTGTACAACTTTGTTAATGCTACTAGGAGACATATGACCCTTGCAGCAGGTCAGTACTTCAAGAGCATGAGGGGTTGAACTTGTATGCTCCATTGCAACATGCTGATCCCATTAATGCAGCATTGACAGATTGTTGCAACATTAATAACTGAGTTTAAAGGAATAGAGTGTTGTATATCCAAATTTGCAAATGACACTAAGTTAGGAGGCACAGTAAGTTGTGTAGCTAGGAGCAGGAAATTACAATGGGACACAGATTACGTGAGTGACCATAAGAGTGGGCAAAAATTGTGGCAGATGGGAGTTTAAAGTGGGGAAGTGTGAGGTCATCCACTTTGGATCCAAGAAAGACAAATCAGGTTATTTTCTTAATGGTGAGAGCTAGGGATAAAGGGAGTTGGATGTCCAGGTGCACACATCACTAAGAAGCTAATGCACAAAAAGTAATCAAGAAAGGTAATGGAATGTTGGCCTTTATCTCAAGGGGGCTGGAATACAAAGGGGAGGAAATTTATGCTTCAGTTGCAAACAGCTTTTGTCAGACCCCATCTAGAGAACATAGGAACAGGAGTAAGCTATTTGGCCCACTGAGCCTGTTCCACCATTCAGCTATATCTTGACTGATCAACTCCATTTATCCACTTTTGATCCATGTCCTTTGATATCCTTACCTAATAAAAATCTGTCAATCTCTGTTGAAAATTTCAATTGACCCAGCATCTGCAGCCTTTTGGCGGGGGAGAGAGAATTCTACATTTCCACTACCCTTGGTGTGACACAGTGCTTCCTGATTTCACTTCTAAATGGCCTAGCTCTAATTTGAAATTGTGCCCTCTTGTGCTGGATTCTCCCACCAGAGGAAATAATTTCTCTGTATGTACCCTATCGAATCACTTTGTCATTGTAAATACCTTTTAAGTCCCGGTATCATTCTGGTGAACCTGCGCTGTACCCTCTCCAAGGCCAGTTATCTCCTGAGGTGCGGTGCACAAAACTGAATGCCGGTGATGTAAAGTTAGGAAGCACAGTAGGTTGTGGAGATGGGAGCAGGAAGTTACAAAGGAATATAGACAAATTGAGTGAATGGCAACACTGTGCCAGATGGGAGTTCAAAGTGGGGAAGTGTGAGGTCATTCATTTTGGATCCACGAAAGATCAATCGGAATATTTTCTTAATGGTGAGACACTAGGAACTGTTAAGGAGGTACACCAATCATTAAAAACTAGTGCACAGGTACAGAAAGTAGTCAAAAAGGCTAATGGAATGTTGGCCTTTATCTGAAGGGGGCTGGAATATAAAGTGATGCTTTAATTGTACAGAGCCTTGGTCAGAGCCCATCTGGAGTATTGCATTGTTTGGGCATTGCACGTCAGGAAAGATGCGACAGCCTTGGAAGGGATACAGAGCTGTTTCACTAGAGTTAAAGGATTAAATTATGAGGACAGGTTGCATAAACATGGCTTGTATTCCCTTGAGTTTAGATGCTGGAGGAGTGATCTAATCGAGATATTTTTAAGACTGAGATCGACAGATTTTTATTACGTGAGGGTATCAAAAGATATGGATTAAATGCAGATAATTGGAATTGAGGTACAGATTTTCCATGATCTAATAGAATGGCGGAACAGGCTCCAGGGGCTGAATGGCCTACTCCTGTTCCAATGTTTATTACCCAAACAATTATATTAAATTTGTCCTTGGAGGTTTATGCTTGTTCTGTACCAAAATCTAACTGAAACTTGATCATAATTATTTAAAGAACATAATTAAGTTTTGTACATTTAATTCTACTTTGATTGATAGACTTCAAAATCCACTTTGTACATATGTGAAAGAGATGCCTATTTTGAAAGCTAGAAGATTTTTCACAACTCAAAATGGCCATAAAAAATTATGGCGACCTCTTGGATATTCTGAAAAGGGTAGACTTCAGAAGTTTCTGTTGTGGTTTGTAATTTTTGTGTGCACTTTGCAACTAAATAATGCTGGACTCCAGATTTTTCCTTTTTAAAAAAAAATAAAGTTCTACAGAGCTATTTGCCATGATTTAAACTCACCCAAGTGATATGCCATTGTAGAAACACCAACTTGTAATGCAACAGCATTTGGAGATACAGGTTTGATCTCCAGGTTGTTGAATTCCCTAAGCTGAACTGTGCTGCTGTGGGAACGCACCAAATGAAGTCCAGGTGCTTTTCCCATCTTTACGGGATGGAGAGTTGCTCCTTAGCTGCTGTTGGGTGCCTCCTCTCAACCGTTTCAGGGGAGCATAGACACAGATGTGCAAGTAGGCCAGTCCCACTTTAGATGCAGGTCGTGCATGGCCTACATGTTAGGTTTAAAAAAAAAAGTTGCTAGAAATTTTCAGTACGGCATCTTCTATGTAGCTGAGGTTGTCAGTGGGTAGAATCTTTTTTTAAGGCAAGACAAATTTGTGATTCTACTTTTCTCTAAAGGTGCTTGTTAGCCGTCTACAGTATTTCTCCCCCTCAATGTCATTTGTGACTTACTAAAATAAGTTAATTACCTTTTTAGAGGTTTAAAAATGTAGGTATTTGTGCTTGTTTTGTGGGCTTGAAATATTTTCTGACATGGGCAACTTGCTTTCCAGATACCAATTATGTCCAATGAACTATGATCAGGTCTAATGTTTGCCTGCAAAATAGCTTTTTTTTTACCTTGCAGCCCGAAACATTGTTCCTTAGTTTCTGTCAGTTCATGCTGAGCGTCCTTTCTAAAATAGAACTGCTGAAACAGACTTCTTGGCTGAAATGCTCCTAGAACATCCAGAGGTCAGATTAATGCACGGTGACTGTCTGACATCCTTGGCTGCTGTTGATAGCCATCTGAGTGGTTCAGAATAGATGCAGTTGCTACCCATGAAATTCAGTTTGTTTTGTGAGAGATATCTGCCAACTGGTGATTGTCACTATGTGATCACAGCCGAGCCCTAATTTGCTAGTAAACCTCCAAGATACCTTTTTAAAATGTTAATAATACTACCAGTTTTTAATATTTAGAGACCCATGAATCAGTTTCTTGAGGAAAGTACTGTAGGTGGTTGGCTAGAATGCAAAGGTTAGATTAGTGGTGCCATCTGGCATTTTTTTGTTAGGCCAGGTAAATGGCATTTGACAAAATGTATGTAGAGGAGGTTAGCTCCATTTATGCAACTAGTCAAAACAGATTTACTAGAAAGTTCTAAAATTGACATCATGGCTGTCATAACAGATACAAATTATAGTATAGTTGTCCCAAGGAGATTCTAATTGTATGTACTCACTTGCTGTTTAGCAGCCCATAATTACTTCCTCCTATCACACACAAACTCTACCTACCCATACTTTGAGTCCTCACGGCTCCCAGTTTGTGCCTCCATCTTAGGTGCAGCAGCCTGAGACCTTCTGAAGTTTGGCTCTCAACCTGAGCCCTGAGACCCCATGCCCCAGGCTGGGAACCAGCTTTAAGTTGGTTAAGTGCTTTGAGCACTTTTAAAAGTAGCACTAAACTTTACAGATCAGCCATGATCTCATTGAATGGTAAAACAGGCTCGAGGGGTTAAATGACTACCCCTGTTCCTATGTTAAGAATACTTAAACTCCATTTACCACTGCCGAACTATCCTGAGAAACACCCTCTTGGCTGCGTTTTCCCTAGCATCTCACAACTGCCTTCGCTGTGTTTCCATCGCCCAAGGATCCCCTTCATGGTTTGCTGATCTGACTCCACCACTGCCATCCGGTGTTCCCACACACCAAATCACATCAGTGCTGGCGCAACCATGAACCCTCATCACATCCCACAACATACCACTGCCAGACCAACTCTCCCACTGCTTCCTTATCCCATTGCTGCTACTTGTAGTACCTCCAACCTACCTCTCATTACTTGTATTGTGGGACATCTTCCCAACCACCACCTCCTGCATACTGGACTTTCACAAAAAAAAATGTTGACAATAATTTATGTTTTTTACACACACACACGACACGGAATTTGAGCTGAAAATACAATTTAACTTGTCCAATCAGTCACCCTGAAGTATTGTACATTACATGGGATAAAACAGCTTATCTTTCATCTCACTATGAGCTATGGGATCTCCACTTATCTATCCATCTAGTTTGAGAGCGTTCTCAAAGATGTGATTTTTGAGCAAAGACTTGGACATTCATTACACAAAATGACATCCAAGCTACTTGTGTATTAGTCATGTGATCACAGTAATTCTGGAAAAGATTCTGTATCTTAATCATCTTCCTCTCCAAACTTGACTAAAGATTGGG
The DNA here is from genome assembly GCF_035084215.1 of Heptranchias perlo. NCBI lineage: Eukaryota > Metazoa > Chordata > Chondrichthyes > Hexanchiformes > Hexanchidae > Heptranchias > Heptranchias perlo. The sequence goes on from NC_090341.1 coordinate 9,941,136, forward strand.
GAGGGGCAGAGAGTTGTCAATATGATATTGTAGCATCTTGTAATCTGTTACTGTGTTTTTATAGAAGTAGAATCACAGGTCCTGAAAGAACACTTGATTGATGAGCTGGATTATGTCTTGGTTCCCATTGATGCTTGGAACAAGTTGGTCAATTGGTATGCTTGTGTCGAGGGTCAGGAACCCATTGTACGAAAGGTAAGTGTATGTTCACTGCAAGGAATTATAGGTTTTATTAGCAACTGAGTTTCAGTTTAGTTACTTTTTTTGATATTGAACTTAAAATTTTGTACTGAAGCTGTGTGGAATTATGTTTCCAATGCATATTGAAAATTGAAATGAGCCAGTGAGCTAATGTCTTGAAATATAATTCTACTAGACTAGTAATTCGAGAAAAGCTGAACAATTTGTTTTTTTTTAAAATTATTTTTAGGACATGGTCGATGCTGGCAAGGCTGCATTTATTGCCTCTCCCTAGTTGCTCTGAGTAGCTTGCTAGACCATTTCAATGGGCATTAAGGGTGAGCCATATAGTGTGGGACTGGAGTCATGTGTAGGAAATCAGTAAACCAGTTGGGTTTTTATAACAGTCCTACAGATTTCATGGTGCCAGCTCACAAATTACCAAATTAATTGAATTTAATTTCACAATTTGCCATCATAGGATTTGAACTCTTAGCCCCTGGGTTGCTAGTCCACTCACATACCCATTACACTACTGTTGTTTGAACATAGCAGCCAATAAAATTTAAGAAAAAGCTTTCTTAATACAGGTCTCAAGCACCTGAGGGCTACCTGCAATATATTCCCTGCCCAACAACAGGAAAAAAAATCACAAGAATAAAAATGGATTGTTGGATGGGAGTTGGACCGCAACCCTTTATGGGATATAATCTGACCACTGAAATTTAGTGGCCTTAAATTTTCAGCTATGTATGTATTTCAATTCTCAGCAGGTCATGTTACTAAAGTGAAATCAAGGAAGTTTAGTTTATATGGGTAATTAATTCTCCATGATGGGCTTTTACGATGTAAAAACTTTTTGGTAGAAACACAACTTAATGTATCACTGTAGGTGAGTAAGTATCTGCTACACAAATTCTTTATTGATTGTACACTTATTGAATGGAGGAGTTTTTAGTGTGGGAAGTTGCAGTTGGCAGACAATCTGACTTTAGAGAATGTTGCAAAGACATTAGTCTGGTTAAATTAAGCTCAGTTTTTAATTTCTTTTACTGCTATGAGGTTTGCTTACTCGGGCACAAGCAAAAGGATAGTAGCTTTTACTGTGCTATTTCTTGGCAGCTGCTTTTGTTTTTGTCAAGTGTGAAAAACAAACCTGGAGGATCTGAATTCCAAAACTTCATCTTTAAATTCCTTGGCATCGTACAGTGCCGAATACTGTTGCATACAGTGTTATATGTCAGGGGATTTATACAAGTGTCAGAACTCAAAACCCCAGATGTTGTGCTTATTACGTGTTAACTGTAATTTGGTATGACAAAAGAGGGGATGGTACATTGGCCTATTTCTTGAAGATTATCGAAGGCCTATCATTTTATGTTGCTTTAAGTAGAACCAAAGCAGAAGAATAGAGCTTGGTCATTACTTCATGTACCTTATGATTTGTTCTGCTTTACAATACTCTTTAGCTCCAATTAGAACTTTGTAGACAGAATAATTGAAACTGGTCAAAAGTCAGTATTATATCTAAAAGGACACGTATCTGAACTTGGCCGTTGAATGTGTGCAGCACTGCCCCTTGCTGCATCCATGTAGTGTTCACGGAATATTCTTGGAATGAGTATGAAAATCAGTTTTGAACCACCTTTCATTACCTGTTCATGCTAATTATTCAAAAAGTATTTGATATGTTATATACATTACAGCATGGTGCTTTAGACTTGAACTGATCTGAGTAAAGTCCCACTAAGTAGTTTAGGGAGCTTTGTTTTTAATCTGTACCAATTATCAAATATTTTAATGTCCAGTAGAGGAATAAGTCACAGGAGTGAAAACTTAAATTTATTCAGCCATCACACTCCAATGCAGCAGTTCCAATGTTGGTATGCAAGTGGTACAGTAATTCTTTTGTGTTTGATGCTTCGTGGATAACATGAGCTGGTAACAGAAGCTTGTAAGTTGATTTAGAGGGAGGGCAAATAAGGCTATTTGTCCAGAGCCACTTTAGTGAACCTCCTAGCAGCCAGTTTCAAAGCCCAATTAGCAGAGAGCTGGGAACATATCTTCGGGTATCTTGGCAAAGAAAGGTGCCTGTGCCAGTAGATTTGAAAGGCAATAAAAGGGTAATTAAAAAAAAAAACTTTTTATCCTTTGTGTACTTATCATGTACGTCCATGATCTGTTAGCCTTGTGTTTTCTAATGTAATGTATTTTGTTTACAGGTGGTTGAGCATGGAATGTTTGTAAAACACTGTAAAGTAGAGGTTTATCTCCTGGAATTGAAATTGTGTGAGAACAACAACATGGACAATGTGGTGACCCGCCATTTCAGCAAAGCGGATACCATAGGTAAAACCCTTTTCTTTATATGTTGCTTCTGGGACATCATTCTGGTGTGAAATGAAATAGTATGATCATTTTTTGAAATACTGTGCATCGATCCTGGCATTGCATCATGCAGCCGTTCACCTTGACTTTGTGCTAAATCGTGTAGAAGTACGTAGGGTTTTATAGAAACCAGAGTTTTTTTTCCCATGGCTTTGTTGTAAGTCGGTTCAGTTAAAGGTGAATTGTAAATGTTTCCACTTAACCCACAGTCCTAAAGGGCGTGCCTTCAAGCTTTCTTCTGACTTTTTTAATATTCTTCCAACACTGTTGGTGAGCCTGTTGGGAAGAGGTCGGCTGCACTCCATTAGTGATACCACAAGTGGAACTTTGCCAAGTTTGTACAGGCAAAATTTGTCATGCAGTCTCTTGGCTGCCTTTGACCAGTAATGTGAAAGCACATGCTGTATGAATCAGCAGCTAAAGGAGAAGCATCCCCATTCTAACATTGGTGGCATGGCTGTACAGATTAATACGGTTCCTATTTAAAGAAGAAAAAGTTCAAACCTCAAATAAAGGAAATGTAGATGTGATGCTCACTAATTGTTACACCTGTATGTGTAGATTTCAGCTTTGAGGCCTTTTTATTAAAGGCAGCATAGTCAGAGCCCCTAGACCTCCAGTCAATTTTTGCAGCAAACCCAACCATGTTCTGCAGCAAGACAATGCAGATTCTGCAGCACATTACCTACCAAATGATGTGCACGCATTTGTCTCAAGTGTAACAACATTTTTCAGATTTAAAAAAAGGCATAAGTTTAGAGACGCATATTATAGCCACTGTCTAAGAGTACCTAATTAGAAGGAGAGGAGACACAGAGAAGCAGCAACAAGAGCAGGAGCTAAGGCAGCGATTGCAACGGCCAGTAGCAGTACAAGAAATGGAGACTTGGAGCAGTCAGCCCACCACCGCTACCTGGCAACCACCATTCTTCCCAACCAGCAGATGGAAAGGGCTCAGGTTCTGCAGGTGAAGGACCAGGAGAGGCGGCAGAATTGGGAGAAGCTGTGGAAAAATCAAGGAGAGCTAGTAGAAGCAGGAGAGGTGAAAAAAGCACAAGATGTGCAGTCAGCTTTTACAGTAAACCTCTTGGTTAATATGGAAATCTAGCTGAGTGTCTGAGATTTTCATTAATGAACTTACTATAAAAGCCGATTCAAATTTCTTGTGTGCCTTTGGCTCCTGATACTTGCATCTCCTGCTCTTGCCAGCTCTCCTGTTTCTGACTCTCGCATTTTGTGGCAGGGAACATTATCTGCAGTTATTTCTGTGGCTGCAGACTCGTGGAGAACTGAGGGCCTTGAGACTATGCAAGAGGTCACGCTGTACATTATGACATTACATTGCAGCCTGGAAAAAGACATCTAGATTTTGAACTGTTCAACTGCAAAAACATTAATTTTTCAGGTCTACAAGGAATCTTGCTCCCGACTAAATAAACCACTTGGATTTGTTTCCAATATAGTCCCTGGCCCATGAAGATACCAGCTGCCCAGAGCAGTTGTAGGTTTTAACAGGTGGCAGCACACTAGCAGTCCTTGGATGGAAGGGGGATAATGTAAAATATCTCAGTTCGAGCTGTGTATTTACAATCCTTCAGATTCCCACATGGAACAGATCAGTCGTGTACTGCCATCTACAGTTCTGCATTCAATTCAACAGACTTAGATTTGCCACCAATTCATACTGTTAATGGGTGGAAAATCTAGCCCTCTAACTTTGAATATTTTTGGTCTTGAACAAGAGTAATTTCAATCTGAACCTATTTTTGCAAGTGAAAACACCATTAAAATAAAGCAGTAGCCAGTTCATTCTCAGTATTGAGAGTGGAAACGGGAGGAGGAACTCTAGTCACTTCTGGTTGGTTCTGGATAAGGAGGGTTAATCGTAATGCCAAACAGCCCCAAAACTTATGATCGGTGAGGCATATGGCACCTTGGTGGTCATACTTTATAAAACTGAAATGTGGAGCAACAGTGTTTCAAAATCCAACATCTTGGAATTTATTTGAACTTTGCAATCATTTTAGACTTGCATAGAGCGTTGACCGTACATTCCTTCAAATTCCTTCTGTGTGGGTACCTGCACCTGATTTGTCCTCCAACAGTTGTAATAATAGGATATGGGTTGCTGTCATCACGGAGCTTGGGTGATTTTAAGCTAGGTAGTAAATTTATAATGTAATCTAAGACCTAGGGAAGGGACAAAGAAAAATGAGTCACTCCTGGAGCTAGGAAAAGTGGACAATGTAGCAAAGGGAATGATGAGCATATTTGGAGAGGGCTGATGTAACTGATTTGAGCTTTGCCTGCAGTGAGGCAATTAATTAAAAAGCATTTGTGGTTTCCAAAAGGAGATATTTGCTATTGCAGTTTAAGGGATTATTTCCTTTATTTCCTAACATTTTAGCATGAATGGCTCAATTTAACTAACTGAATCATTGCAAGTTACTTGAGTTTGTTAGTACATGAGCTACAAATGAAAGTTTACTTAAAAACTGCATTCTTTATCAAGTAACGTGCTCAGTCCCTAAAATCATACTTTTTGCTTTACGTACGTTCGAACTTGGTTTCATTAAGTGTAGGAACAGGGAAAGACCTTTCACTCATCAAGCTCACCCATCATTTGAATCATTATCTCTACATGCTCAGACCATTTTCATCTGTCTCCTGCCTTAGAGCCAAGCCTCTACCCTACTTACTCTTGAATTAGGAATCCTTGTTTTTCCTGCAAGAAGTTATTAATTCTTTGTTTTCCCCACCCACTTCCTCTACTACCTAAGCTAGGCATCATTCCCTGACAGACAACCCCACCAGCTGTATGCTTGAGGATTAAGAAAGTTTTTTTTTTACCAGTTCTCACCATAAATACCCATTTATTTTGATTGATGCCTCGGTTTAAAGAGGTTTCTCTTCCGATTTTTGCCATGGAAAAATCTGAATTCTCTAGTCTCTGCTGAAAATCTGTCCCGAATTGTGCACACTTAATCGGTGACATTGTGTACACCCCCCACGGTGCTTGATAATGTCACTAATGCATGGCGCATTTATCTCTGGTCTAGTTTTCAATGGAAAAAGAAAATGGAGGCTTCAGGATTCATATTTTTTATGGGGATCCAGATCATCGTCATGTAGTCACAGCTTTGTAGACTGTCACCTGTATCTGCTTCTTTATTGTCTCTGTCGCCATTTTCTGATTGTCTTGTGTTTTTATGGTACCTCTTTAACAGTTTCCCTGCAGCAGAAAGAAAACCAAACTAATATGAGATCATTATTATAATAAATCATAGTTTTTTTAATTAAGTAATTTTAGGCGAAGGGCTCAAACCCGTAGTTATGGATCATTGAATCCTAGTAACTAGGATTGTATGCCACTGCATTTCAGATAATTGGTGTATTCTCAATGAATCTGTAATCTTTCATTTTACAACTTAGAATGTTCATAAAGCAATATTCCTTTCCCAGTCCCTTGTGTCTTGAGTTTTAATGTTCTAAATAAACAATGGGTACAGATTCTGTACAATCTCGCTACAGAAAGTCACAATAAGAATAAAACCGGACGGACCACCCGGCATCAGACCACTAGGCACCGGACACGACAAAGGCGCAGACCGAGCCCAGTCGACCCTGCAAAGTCCTCGCTAACATCTGAGGACTTGTGCCCAAATTGGGAGAGCTGTCCCACAGACTAGTCAAGCAACAGCCTGACACAGCCATACTCATAGAATCATACATTTCAGCCAACGTCCCAGACTCTTCCATCACCATCCCTGGGTATGCCCTGTCCCTCCGGCAGGACAGCCCCACCAGAGGTGGCGGTACAGTGGTATACAGTCAGGAGGGAGTGGCTCTGGGTGTCCTCAACATTGACTCCAGACCCTATGAAATCTCATGGCAGCAGGTCAAACATGGGCAAGGAAACCTCCTGCTGATTACCACCTACTGCCCTCCCTCAGCTGATGAATCAGTCCTCCTCCATGTTGAGCACCACTTGGAGGAAGCACTAAGGGCCCAGAATGTACTCTGGGTGGGGGACTTCAATGTCCATCACCAAGAGTGGCTCAGTAGCACCACTACTGACTGAGCTGGCCGAGTCCTGAAGGACATAGCTGCCAGACTGGGCCTGCGGCAGGTGGTGAGCGAACCAACACAAGGGAAAAACCTACTTGACCTCGTCCTCACCAATCTACCTGTGGCAGATGCATCTGTCCATGACAGTATTGGTAGGAGTGACCACCGCACAGTCCTTGTCGAGACGAAGTCCCGTCTTCACACCGAGGACACCATCCAACATGTTGTGTGGCACTACTACCGTGTTAAATGGGATAGATTCAGAACAGATCTAGCAACTCAAAATTGGGCATCCATGAGGCGCTGTGGGCCATCAGCAGCAGCAGAAATGTATTCTAGCACAATCTGTAACCTCATGGCCTGGCATATTCCTCACTCTACCATTACCAACAAGCCAGGGGATCAACTCTGGTTCAATGAGGTGTGTAGAAGAGCATGCCAGGAGCAACACCAGACGTACCTAAAAATGAGGTGCCAACCTGGTGAAGCCACAACACAGGACTACGTGCATGCTAAACAGCAGAAGCAACATGCTATAGACAGAGCTAAGCGCTTCCACAACCAACAGATCAGATCAAAGCTCTGCAATCCTGCCACATCCAGTCATGAATTGTGGTGGATAATTAAACAACTAACGGGAGGAGGAGGCTCCACGAACATCCCCATCCTCAATGATGGCAGAGTCCAGCACGTGAGTGCAAAAGACAAAGCTGAAGCATATGCAACCATCTTCAATCAGAAGTGCCGAGTGGATGATCCATCTTTGCTTCTTCCCGATATCCCCACCATCACAGATTCGAGTCACTCCACGTGATATCGAGAAACGGCGGAGTGCACTGGATACAACAAAGGCTGTGGGCTCTGACAACATCCCGGCTGTAGTGCTGAAGGCTTGTGCTCCAGAACTAGCCACGCCTCTAGCCAAGCTGTTCCAGTACAGCTACAACACTGGCATCTACCTGACAATGTGGAAAATTGCCCAGGTATGTCCTGCCCACAAAAAGCAGGACAAATCCAATCCGGCCAATTACTGCCCCATCAGTCTACTCTCAATCGTCAGCAAAGTGATGATAGCACTGTCGATGACACCTTCCAAGTGGCACTTACTCACCAATAACTTGCTCACCGATGCTCAGTTAGGGTTCCGCCAGGACCACTCTGCTCCAGACCTCATTACAGCCTTGGTCCAAACATGGACAAAAGAGCTGAATTCCGGAGGTGAGGTGGAGTGACTGCCTTTGACATCAAGGCAGCATTTGACCGAGTATGGCACCAAGGAGCTCCAGTAAAATTGAAGCCATTGGGAATCGGGGAAAACTCTCCAGTGGCTGGAGTCATACATAACACAAAGCAAGATGGTAGTAGTTGTTGGAGGCCAATCATCTCAGCCCCAGGACATTGCTGCAGGAGCTCCTCAGGGCAGTGTCCTAGGCCCAACCATCTTCAGCTGCTTCATCAATGACCTTCCCTCCATCATATGGTCAGAAATGGGAATGTTCGCTGATGATTGCAGTGTGTCCAGTTCCATTCGCAATCCCTCAGATAATAAGCAGTCCATGCCTGCATGCAGCAAGACCTGGACAACATCCAGGCTTGGGCTGATAAGTGGCAAGTAACACTCACGCCAGGCAATGACCACCTCTCCTTGACATTCAACGGCATTACCGTCGCCGAATCCCCCAACACTGGGGGTCACCATTGACCAGAAACTTAACTGGACCAGCCATATAAATACTGTGGCTACAAGAGCAGGTCACAGGCTATATATTCTGCAGCGAGTGACTCACCGCCTGACTCCCCAAAGCCTTTCCACCATCGACAAGGCACAGTCAGGAGTGTGATGGGATACTCTCCACTTGCCTGGATGAGTGCAGCTCCAACAACACTCAAGAAGCTCAACACCATCCAGGACCAAGCAGCCTGCTTGATTGGCACCCCATCCACCACCCTAAACATTCACTCCCTTCACCACCGGTGCACCATGGCTGCAGTGTGTACCATCTACATGATGCACTGCAGCAACTTGCCAAGGCTTCTTCGACAGCACCTCCCAAACCCGCGACCTTTACCACCTAGAAGTACAAGGGCAGCAGGCACATGGGAACAACACCACCTGCACGTTTCCCCCCCCCCCCCCCCCCCCAAGTCACACACCATCCAGACTTGGAAATATATCGCCGTTCCTTCATCGTGGCTGGGTCAAAATCCTGGAACTCCCTACCTAACAGTACTGTGGGAGAAGTTTCACCACATGGACTGCAGCGGTTCAAGAAGGCAGCTCACCACCACCTTTTGATGGGCAATAAATGCTGGCCTTGCCAGTGACGCCCACATCCCATGAACGAATAATAAAAAAAAAATGATTTTCCCTGAATTTACATGGGCTTTTTGGGTCCAATTTTTCCCCCTTGATTTTTCTTCCAATTCTTAAAAACAGAACCCGAACCTGGGAAAGAATGTTTTTAAATAGGCACTAAAAGGATCATTTTAATGTTCTTTAAGTATGTTGTCTGCACACTAGAAAATGCCTTGGGGGTGTCTCTTTTTTGCTTTCATACCCATGTTCTTTGATATCTAAATTAGCATTCTAATCAGAATTTTTTAAATTATATAATTATTGTGGTTGTTTCCAAACTTATCTTTTGCCTGCTGGTCATAGTTGCCCAATTAGAATTGTTACAGTTGATAACTGATGTTTCTAATAAATTCAAATTTTTAATTGCCATGTATTACATTTTGTGTCCTTTTTAAACAGATACAATAGAAAAGGAGATGCGAAAGCTGTTTGATATCTCAGTTGAGAAGGAGACGAGGTTGTGGAATAGGTACATGACAAATACATATGAGCAGCTTAACAAGCCAGATAATACTGTACAAGATGCTGGTCTGTACCAGGGACAGGTGGGTATTACATTCTGCTGTTCTGTATGGAGACGGTGGGGCTGGGAGTGAGGAGTGAGGGTTGTACAAGTTTTGGAAGAAAACAAAGCACATTTTGAGTGTGCACAAGGTAGAAACCTAACTATTAGTAGGAAACTGTTTTTACAGATCTGTTCCAACTTTTCTGTTTCTCTTTCTTCGCCCCCCCCCCCCCCAAATATTGAACACCCTGACAACAAAATGCAATTTAGTTCTAGTTTGGAGCCAACCACCGTCAGTCAGTTATATGCAGCCATCTTTAGCGACAAATGCCCAACAGACTGCAAAAATTCTATCTTGTACTGCTTCCTGTCCTCTCTCTTACCAGGAGTGTAAGTGGCGCTACTCCCCATGGCATAAACAGGATATCTTCACTCAATCTGAATTTACAGCTTTGTATTTGTATTATTATGCACTGAGTCTCCATGTAAACGTGACATCAGGTATAGGTTTGAAAAATAAGGGCACGGTATTTGACCAGCATTAAATCTTACATTCACACAATCTTTTAATAGGTTGCTAATTATATTATGCAACACAACATTTTTAGTTTTTATGACTTTCACTTTGGATCTTTGGTAAATGAAATCATGAAAATTCAAACGTGGGTAAAGTTGTATTTCACGAAACTGTTTTTATTAAAAAAAACAGAAAATGCTGAAAACGCTCAGCGGGTCAGGCAGCATCTGTGGAGAGAGAAACAGAGTTAACGTTTCAGGTTGATTACCTTTCATCAGAACTGGAAGAAGTTCAAAATTGTGAAATAGTAGCCATAGTGGAGTGAGTTTTCAGCAAAATACATGAGGTGAAAACAGTGCAGACGTTGCCAGGCACTGTCTAAAATAATCGTGTGTAACATTTGTTTTTGGAGGCTTGTAAAACTTTTAAAATCCTACATCATACAGTTAGTGAAATCTTGGATGATGCCCAGTGCTCAGTCAGCTGTGTATTGAAATGAGAAAAGTGTATTACATGACTAGAATTGCGCAAGACCAGGAAATTCATTATCGAGGGCAGCCTGGAAATGGAAAATAGCATGTATTTATTTGGCAAGTTACGGGAGGCCTTCCTTTTGCAACACAGCACTGAAGCCGTTTGTTGGATCAGGCGGGTAGGCCTACAGCAGCATTGGAAATAAAATGTTATGACAATATTAAGGCTCAGCAATGCAATTTTTTTTTAAAAAAGAAACAGCCAATTCTTTCACTTGGGACTTACTGTAAAATTATGTTGCACAGATTTAGGCTGCAAGATCTCTTTGTGGTATTTTTCAAAAGATGTAAGATGGCCTTGATTACAGAACCATAATCCATTTGAAGCACTTGCATGGTGCTACAGCCTGGGAATAAAAGCTGAGCATTGGAATTGGCTTAACATCTTGTAACTTATACAAGAAATTATATTTAATATGGAGTTAATTTTCTATAAGAAATTAATTCTGTTTTTCCTTTGGCTGCTGATTTCTTTATCCTCTTTCTCTTTTGAAGATAAGTGCCACATAGTGACTGGCTTTGAATCGTGAATAACAGAAAATATTGTATTATAACATCCCAAATTGTCCATGCAAGATTGATTCATTTGTATCCTTGCCTTTAGAAAGGACTAAGTAATAACTAAAGATAAACAAATTCAGAACTATAAACTTGCACCGCTGAAAATTGTATTTGCTTATGTTTTTTAATATCTCTAGGGGGAAAAAGTTGCGCGTTCCGATGACTTCATGCTGTATCTGAATCTCCCTCGCTCGCTCTCCCCCAACAGCTAAGCCAGTGGGAGATTACTGTTTTCATTTCAGATAGTGTTTTTGTTTTTCTAAAATATGCCAGCTTTTAACTTTGCTGCCTGAAGATGAAGTACGTTATGCAGCTTGGGAGGGGTCATTTAATAAATCACTGGTTCTGGGCATATCTTTGTTAACAACTACTGATAAGAAGCAGACAAGTAGATTTGTTTATTCAAGCACGTTCTCTGTATTCAAATACCTGGCTGATGTGGTTCTCCCCGTTCATATATGGGTGTCATTAAGAACGGCCATGAATCAAGATTGATGGCAGGTGAACAAAGGAATATAATCTGGAATTTGAGGTGACTGGTGAAAAGCAAGAAAGCTAAGGAAGTGGGGAAGATGGGAACTGCAGAAGCTGTGACAGCTTTTATTTCAAATAAAGCTTGATTTTTCAAGTGAGTCTGAACTAGCATGAGGTTTTAGTTTTGTGACTCAACAGTCTATAGAAATGTACTGAAGTTAAAACTGACTGCAATTGTACAGCAGATTTCAAGTCTGCAACTGCTGTAATGCACCAAATATGGCAGATTGATGGTCGTAGCTGGTGGTCTGCTGTTTGCAATTAGGATTATCGATTTCATATCTGAGTGACAGATGGTGAATTTCAACAGGTATATTTATTTTTAGTGCAAGAGCTGAAGTTTCGTGTTGGTTCCATGACTTGCTACTGAAACAAGTTTATATTTGTAACCAATTGGAACTATCTATTCTAATCTTATTTCCCTACCCTTTCCCCATATTCTTCTATGTCCGCCCTCTTCTATTACTAAACCAATTCCCTTTTAAATGATATAGTCTCTGTTTCAGTAACTGTTTATAGTAAAGCATTCCATGTTCTAATAATCCTCTGTTTCCCTCATTATTCATTGTGATCATGTTTATGTCACCTTATTACCAATTTGCCAACTAGTGAAAACAATTTTTCACATTTGAAAATGTCTGATAGAAATGCTTTTAACTGTTTCCAGTTAAAGCCCTAATTTTTCAAGCATTTCTTCAGTCATTATCATAGTACAGTAGTAGCAGGAAGAGGCCATTGGCCCATCGTGCCTGTGCCGGCTCTTTGAAAGAGCTATCCAATTAGTCTCATTCCCCTGATCTTTCCCCACGGCCCTGTAATTTTTTTTTCCCTTCAAGTGTTTATCCAATTCCCTTTTGCAAGTTACTATTGAATCTGCTTCCACCACCCTTTCAGGCAGTTCCAGATCATTGCAACTTGCTGTGTTTAAAAAAAAAAGTTTCCTCACGCCGCCTCTGGGCCTTTTACCGATCACCTTAAATCTGTGCCCCCTAGTTACCGACCCTTCTGCCACTGGAAACAGTTTCTCCTTATTTACTCTATCAAAACCCTTCATGATTTTGAACACCTACCAAATCTCCCCTTAACCTTCTCTCTTCTAAGGAGAACAATCCCAGCTTCTCCAGTCTCCACATAACTGAAGTCCCTCATCCCTGCTAGCATTCTAGTAAATCTCTTCTGCACCCTCTCTAAGGTCTTGACATCCTTCCGAAAGTGTGGGGCTCAGAATTGAACACAGTATTCCAGCTGAGGCCTAACTAGTGTTGTATAAAAGGTTAGCATAACTTCCTTGCTTTTGTACTCTATGCCTCTATTAGTAAAGCCCAGGATCCCATATTTTTTTTTAACAGCCGTCTCAACTTGACCTGCCGCCTTCAAAGATTTGTGTACATACACCTCCAGGTGTTTCTGTTCCTTTACCCCCCCCCCCCACCATTTAATTTATATTGCCTCTCCTCATTCTTCCGACCAAAATCTATCACTTCACGCTTCTCTGCGTTAAATTTCATCTGCCATTTGTCTGCCCATTTCACCAGTCTGTCTCTGTCCTCCTGAAGTCTGTTACTATCCTCCACGTTGTTTACTACATTTCCGAGTTTCGTGTCATCTGCAAACTTTGAAATTATACCTTCTATACCCAAGTGCAGATCATTAATATATATCAAAACGAGCAGTAGTCCTAATACTGACCTCTGGGGGACACCACTGTATACTTCCCTCCAGTCTGAAAAACAATTGTTCAACAGTACTCTCTGCTTTCTGTCCCTTAGCCAGATTTTGTATCCACTGTTCCTTTAATCTCATGGGCTTTAATTTTGCTAACAAGCCTATTATATTGTACTTTATCAAATGCCTTTTGAAAGTCCATAGACACATCATCAACTGCAATACCCTCATCAACCTTCTCCGTTACTTCATCAAAGAACTCAATCAAGTTAGTCAAACACGATTTTCCTTTTAATTTATTAGCCCATAGTTTTCCAAGTGCCAATTTCTTTTGTCCCAGATTATTGTCTCTAAAAAGTTTCCCCACCACTGACATTAGGTTGACTGACCTGTAATTGCCGGGTTTATCCCTGTCCCCTTTTTTGAACAGGGGTGTAACATTTGCAATCCTCCAGCACCATCCTCATATCTAAGGAGAATTGGAAGATTGTGGCCAGAGCCTCCGCAATTTCCACACTTACTTCCCTCAGTAACCGAGGATGCATCCCTGCACTAGGTGACTCTTCTACTTTCAGTACTGCCAATCTTGCAAGTGCCTCCTTTATCTATTTTTATCCTATCCAATATCAATACTACCTCCTCCTTTACTGTTACAATGGCAGCATCCTCTTTAGTGAAGACTGATGCTAAGTATTAATTTAGTACCTCAGCTGTGCCCTCTGCTTCCACAAGATCTCCTTTGTCCCTAATCAGTCCCATGCTTCCTTTGACTGCCCATTTACTATTTATATGTTCATCAAAGATTTCTGGGTTCCCTTTTATCTTAGCCACTAATCTACACTCGTACTCTTTGCCCCACATAGTCCCTTTTTTAGATATTCTCTGTACTTTCTGTATTCAGCCTGGTTCTCTACTGTATTATGAACCTCGTGCGTCATAAGCCTCCTTTTTCTGTTTCATTTTAACCTCTATCTTTAGTTATCCAGGGAGCTCTAGCATTCCCTCTCGTAGGAATGTGCCTTCTCTGTACCCAAACCATCTCCTCCTTAAATATCTCCCATTGTTCAATTACTGTTTTGCCTGCTTATTTTTGATTCCAATCCACTGGGGCAAGATCCCTTTTTAACTCACTAAAATTAGCCCTCCTCCAGTTAAGTATTTTTAGGCTTGATTGTTCCTTGTCCTTTTCCATAACTATTCTAAACCTAATATTATGATCACTGTTCTCCAAATGCTACCCTTCTTTGAGCCAGATCTGTTATTGCCACTATATCATAGTCCCATGTGGCAATTTGAGCCTGCAGCTCACCAACCTTATTTACCACTCTGTACATTTAGGCACATGCACTCCAAACTTATCTTAGACTGCCTCGCATTTGCCCCCTGTCTGATCCCTCCTATTTCTGAACTGTTCTTTACTCTAGTGCTACTTTTCCCTCCCAGTCCTCTGTGCACCTTGTATCTCCTCTAATGTTTCATCCTGGTGCCCACCCCCCTACCAAATTAGTTTTAAACCCTCCCCCACAGCACTAGTTAACCTCCCCGTGAGGACATTGGACCCAGTTCTGTTGAGGTGCAACCCATTCATCTTGTACAGGTCCCTCCTGCCCCAGAACTGGTCGCAATGCCTCAGGAATCTGAAGCCCTCCCTCCTGCACCACTGCTCCAGCCACGCATTTATCTGCCCTATCCTACTCTTCCTATACCCACTAGCATTTGGCACTGGGAGTAATCCAGAGATTATTACCTTTTGAGATCCTGCTTTTTAACTTCCTCCCGAGCACCTGAAACTCTGACTGCAGGACCTCGATCCTTTTCCTTCCTGTGGCATTGGTTCTCACATGGACCACGACTTCTGGCTGTTCCCCTCCCTGCCCCCCCCCACCCCCCAAATGTTCTGCGCCCTCTTAGTGATGTCCTTTACCTTGGCATCAGAGAGGCAACACATCATGTGGGACTCGACGTTGACAGTTGCAGCAACACCTGTCAATCCCCCTGACTATCTAATCCCCTATAACAACGGCATTTCTTTTGCTCCCATGTGCAGCCTAGAATCCCACGGTGCCGTGGATTTACTCCTGACTACACTCCCCCGAGGTGTCAACACCCTCACTGGTATTCAACACTGAGTATTGATTTGTGAGTGCCACACTCCCAGAGGACTCCTGCACTGCCCACCTTTTCCTCCTAGTCTGTCTAGTGGTCAGCCACTCCCTTTATTTCAGAACACTCTCTAGCTTTGAGCTCGAGCAGTTGGTAGCACTTCCTGCCCATGTGGTTTTCTAGGACACACTAAGTGTTCTGGAGTTCCCACGTGGCTCCATGAATAATTTTTCATTTCAGCTATTACTCTAGTGAATCTTCACTAGAACCTTTCCATGGCTTTAATATGTTTCCTATAATGTGATGCCTAGAACTTTGTGTAATGAATCCATCTTGTGATCGTAGCCATACTGCTGTGAGAAGGGCTAGTTGAAACCAGGCACCTCCCTATAGAGGAAACAAATAATTTGGCGTTTCTGCTATCTGCTTAAGAGTAACTTTGATGATTGGTATGGGATCAGGTTGTCTACATTTGGGTGCAGGAGGGCAGAAAATGAAGACTAAAAATAGGGTAGCAACGTACCCTCAAAAAAAGGTCTGGTGACATGGTATGCTGTACCAAATTCTGCATTACCGATTCTCACTGGCAATATTCGATATATTATTTCCCCATTTATAACTTTGAAGGAATGAGCCAATCAGAGGCCAAGTCCTTCCCTCCAGGGGCACAATGATGGCATCAGCGCACAAATGGGAGCAGGTTACATGTCTGCTGTCTTAGATGGGTAAATAAAATGCGGTAAAAGAGAACAAACGGGAAGCCACTTATTTTTAAACTAAGTCTGAGTGCAGACAGCCTGGCTGTGCTGTGCCACACTGATCTGGTGTTAACCGATTATAATACCTTTTTCTTTTCAGGTTTTAGTAATAGAACAGAAGAATGATGATGGAACATGGCCAAGACAAACATCTCAAACAAAGTAAGTTGTCATGATCATGTGGTATACCATAATTTCTTCTGAGGTAGTGAAAATGCATGTTTAACACTAAACCTCAAGGCAACTGGAGCATTTTTGCATCCTGTTTCGCCTCGTTTAAAACCTCGAGGGTAACACTTCGATTATTTCTCTGTGATCAATATATATGTACTTTTAAAGTGTCTATATTTTCTCAGTATATTTTGTGATCCTCAGCATTGTCTTTAAAGATGGTTTTAGAACAGGCTGCCCCAATGATTAAAGCAGTAGATACCCTAGGAATGACTTGAGTTCAATTTTCAGTCTCTGCTACATTCTCATCTGGGGCAGTAGAGGGTCTCAATGCCCTGATTTAGAAAGAGGGGAAATAAGCTAGGCTTTCCACTCCAGATTTCTGTCTGGCTATCTCCACTGGAAGTGCATGTTGGATGTCAAGTGATGACAGAATTGGGCTTGGCTGTTCGTGCTCCAGGTGATCGGATCACCTGCTGGCACTCACTAAGCTTATATAGGAGCAATGCTACTTTGGGGTATTGGGCTAACCAACATCAGTGGAAGTCGATGCCTTCAGAATAAGGGGAAAGGAGAAAATTGATGTGTTGAAAGCTAAGGGTAGGGTTATTGCCTATGAGTCGAACCCTAGAAAAGTAATAAAACTGCTCAAATGTCAGGAATAGCTTTATTGTAAAAGCTTCAACCAACTAACGAACACGGGGGGGGAGGGGAGAGAGAAGGGGGCATTAAGTACTTGTGCTTGCCTTGTCTTTCCCTCCTTTGTACTCCCCATGTCTTGTGTCCCCAGTCTATTTTAGTTTACCCTACCTTACCTTTTCCTTTTTTTTCTGACTTAAACCCCTAATTTAACATTTAATTTTCCATGAATATCTTGGGACTCTTTTTTTCCTTCTTTTGTTTTAACTCTGCCCTCTCATTCCCCGTCCCATTTTGGAGGTGAAATTCATATATATTGCTTCTGACAGGCTGGCTCCAAAAACTTTTTAACTTCGGGTGATGTCTTTAAGTACCAGCTAATATTGATGATGTACAGCATCAAACCCATGAGTGCTGGCTAACTTATCTCATCCAAGGTGCTAGCTGCACAATTGTGGCCAAATGAGAGAAGTAATCCGTAGTACTCATAAGGTCAAAATGAAAAAAATTGCTACAGTTGCAACAAGTTGACTTTTAAAATTTGAACTACTTTGTATTCTTGAGCACTTCATGTATCTTGATTTACATCCTTGTATGTCAAATCAGCAGTTTAAATAAGCAATCAACTTGCTTTAAGAATTAGCATCTTCTGCAGGTTTCATAATCCTTCACTTATTCGAGCAAACTGAAACCTCTAGCACTAGAGATAACATGCCCAAAAAAAATGTCAGCTATATTCCAATGCTGAATATTTTGAACTAGAATTTTGTGTAAAGATTGCAAATGGAAGAACACGAAAGTTGTTGGAATTCTTAATTTATTCTGTTTGTGAGCTGAACTTTGTAACAGTAGGTATTTAGCAGTATCACCCTGTGGATTTTATTTGAAAGAAAGAAAACTTGCATTTTTATAACTTATTTCACAACCTCTGGATGTGCCGGCGTGCTTTATAACCAATGGAGTACTTTTTTTTTCCAGTGTAAGTTTGGCTTTAGTTGGTATTACACTTCTCTTTTTGGTCACAAGTTTGAAGCCCCATTCCTGGCAATGAGCACTCAACCACCATCCATAGAGTGGGACTTGAACTTTGTGATCCAGAGATGAGAGTGATAGCAACAAGCCAGTGCAGAGCTAAGAGGTGCCACCCTTTTGGATGAAATGTTGCACAAGATCTCATCTGTCTTCTGGTAGTTCAGGTACACCTTAAATTCCACAATACTATTCAAAGACCGGTGTTCACTGGTGTCTTGGCCAACACCCCTTCCTAAACTAATCATACCAAATAAATTAACTGCTTGACCATCACATTGCTGTTTGAGATCTTTTGCACAAATTGGCTGATATATATTGGCTCCCGGTCTGGCAACACCTCAAATTTAAAATTCTCATCCTTGTGTTCAAATCCCTCTATGGCCTCACCCCTCCCTATCTCTGTAAACTCTCCCAGCCCTGCAACTCTCTGAGATCTCTGCACTCTAATTCTGGCCTCTTGCATATCTCTGATTTCCATCGCCCGACCATTGGCGGCCATGCCTTCAGCTGCCTAGGCCCTAAGTTCTGGAATTGCCTTCATAAACCTCTCCGCCGCTCTACCTCTCTTTCCTCCTTTTAAGACACTCCTTAAAACCTACCTCTTTGACCGAGCTTTAGAACACCTGTCCTAATACCTCTGGCTTGGTGTTTTTGTTTGATAACAATCCTGTGAAGCGCCGTGGTATGTTTTACTACATTAAAGGCACTATATAAATGCAAGTTGTTGTCCATATAACTTACTGCACCTCAATGTAATTCATTGTTTGTGAAATGCTTTGAGATGTGATACACAATATAAATGCAAGGTGCAAGGTTTATTTTCTTTTTATACCTCAGGTAAAAGTGTGGATGCACAAAGGTGATTTGAGGTTTGATTTGCCACTTGCTGAATTTTCAATGTCAACCATCCTGTTGTAGGGATGTTCTACAAAGGCCAGATGGCCTGAGCTGCCTCGTGTTCTTGTTAGAATAACTGTTGGCGAAAGTCTGCAAATATGTCACTTTATCTTGGGACCACGTGGGTTAATATAGTCTGAGGGAGCTGGGAAGAAAATAATTGTTTTTACACTGTGGCTGCACTTGCTGCTCTACCACAATTTACATTTCTACCTGGCACCAATCTCCAAGTACCGTGCAGTCAGCAAATCTGGTGGCAGCTCATTTAGATCCACGAAAAGGTGGATCTACACAGGCTGTCAGACTACGATAATTTGGGCAGTTTATATTTCCAACTACAGCTGAAGGCATGGCAACTGTGCCTTTGCCATCAGCTTTAGTTTTTAAACATAAAAGTGCCACGATATTATTCTCAAAATATGTTTGTTTCTAAAATTATTTTTGAAGAAATTTTGCTAGCGTTAGTATTTATAAAATCGCATAGTTAAATCAGCATTTACGTTTTTCTGTCTTGCCATTTTATTCAGATGGTGGATACTAATGACACTGGGGAGAACTGGTTGAGAGCAAATAATGAACTGACATTCTGGAGCTAAATCATTCTAGTCTTTTGAAATGCTACGATCTCTGAAGTAAATGACTAATACTGAAGATTCATTTTTGTGAGAATACAAATGTCTTGGCACTTTCATATTGTTTGCATCAGACTCTTCAGTCAGAATGTTGTCTAATGTTCAATTGAATTTTTAACGGCAAATCCAATGAAGACAATACGTTTAATTGCTCTGGAAGCAGTATTGTTGTGATGCAGATACTAAAGAATGTCCTATTTTTACTACTGAATGTGTCACTTATCATGGGATGTATGAGAGAGCATGATTATTTGAGGCTCAAGGTACATCAAATCATCATTTAATTTGTTGAGATCTGTATAGTTGTTTTGAGTGCAATAGACTCTTACATGTTATTTCATATTGAATTTTTGTAGTCTTAAAATAGCAGTAAATGTTTCCTTTAGCCAGGACTCCATTAACTTTTGAGCATTTGTCAAGGCAAGTACCTGTTGCTATCCATTGAATGTCTGCCTTGTTTAGATTTTACTGGCCAAAAAAACTTGTACCAGGCAGGTGTAGATTTTCAGACAGGTAATGTTGTGGAAAAACTTGCCTGGTCAAACAACATTGTTAAATATTAAGCGTATGCATAGTCAGCCTTTACTGTCTCAAGTTTTCTTTGGGGTATGGTGGGAGTCTGTTGAAGAATCTAAGCACTCCTTTGTCAGACTGTTAAAATGTGGACTATGTGAATTTCTCCCCTCAAGTACCTAGCAATGACAAACTGCATTTATATAGTGCCTTTAGTGTAGAAAAAACATCCTACGGTGTAAACAGACAAATGATGGACACCAAGCCAAAGAGATGAGTTTTAAGGAGGGTCTTAAAGGAGGAGAGAGAGCAGGAGGGTTTAGGGAGAGATTTCCATAGCATGGGGCCTTATTGCTGAAGGTGGATAGAAAGGAGGGAAGGATTGTTGAAGAGGCCTGAGTTCGAAGAGCACAGAGTTTGTTTGGTGGGGGGGGGGCTGGAGGAGGTTGGAGATAGGAAGGGTATCGCAGTCATGAAGGGATTTAAACACGCTGAGAATTTTAAATTGGAGGCATTGGGGACTGAAAGCCTATACCATCTTAATACATTTTAGAATGTGGAATTGTGCATGGAGGGGGTTAAAGTGAACAGGAATAGGTGGTCTTTCAATTTGAATCCTAAAAAGCTGCATTGGCATCGAATTGAACAGACTGGCTAGATACGTTATCGTAACATAATAAAAACATTGGGCAACTTTTTTTGTGCAGATAATCACTTTATTCTTTCTCTACAGTCATCATGCATCTTAAGTGTAGAGTATAGTCTATGTGAATATAAAAAGGGATTTTTCTTAATTGTGGACAAAACAAAGCATGTTTGAAAATCTAGACAAGTGTGTTGTAGTGCACGCATTTGGACAATTTAGCAGAGAAGGAACCAGTTTCACCCAAGGCAGTAGTCATTTTTGGGGGCCATTTTAAAGAGGAAACTGTCAATTGGAGCAGTTATCCCAACTTTTACCAAACAGCTGTTTTAATTCAAATCAGCAAAAAGAGATTTGCAGTTTGGCAAATTAGACTAAGAAGCAGGCATTGAGTTTAATACAAGATACTATTATTTAAAATCTGTGGTCATGAAATCAGGTAAGATTTTATTGGGTCAGTCTTTGAAGTCCATCCTTCTGTCCTATTTAGTTCATTTTTGTGGGCTAGCATGCATTGTAGTCAAGAAAAACAAGTTGGTGTACTTGTATACATGGGTTCAAAAAATAGTTGAACAAGCCCAAGGGAGTGGTAATTATGCAATCAAAGAGAAGAATTAAGAGTAATGTCTTGACGTTAGATTATTAAAGGAAATTTGCAGTGATTTTCTTTCCTAGCCCATTGGCAATCTGGACTTAATTGCATGATATATGGGGACTACATTTTTTTGAAGAATAAGACTAGCGTAGGTAATTTTTTGTCATTTGTAAAATTTGGGTTTTCTACAGCTGTATCAACTATTTTTAAAAATGCTTTTCGTTTGGAATCAATTCGTGTTTGCAAATTCTTCCATTTACATTTTGCCCGAGCACTTTAAACCTGTAATTGAATCACCCAGAATTTGACAGGCATTTTGATACCAAATCAGAAATATTACTGGATTGCAATTCTAGACACAAGGTGGATTTTGCTGTAACTCACTTCCTTTTCCAGAAGGCATCTGGATATTGTGTGCAGTTTTGGTCTCCTTATCTGAGGAAGGATGTCCTTGCCATGGAGGGAGTGCAACGAAGGTTTATCAATGATTCCTGGGATGGCAGGACTGACGTACGAGAAGAGATTGGGTCAACTAGGCCTATATTCACTAGAGTTTAGAAGAATGAGAGGTGATCTCATCGAAACATATAAAATTCTAACAGGACTAGAAAGACTAGATGCAGGGCGGATGTTGCGGATGGCTGGGGAGTCCAGAACCAGGGGTCACAGTCTCAGGATACGGGGTATGCCATTTAGAACCGAGATGAGGAAAAATTTCTTCACTGAGGGTGGTGAACCTGTGGAATTCTCTACCACAGAAGGCAGTGGAGGCCAAGTCATTAGATGTATTCAAGAAGGAGATAGATATATTTCTTAATGCTAAAGGGATCAAGGGATACGGGGAAAAAGCGGGAACAGGGTACTGAGTTAGACTATCAGCCATGATCATTTTGAATGGCTGAGCAGGCCCAAAGGGCCGAATGGCCTACTCTTGCTCCTATTTTCTATGTTTCTATCCGATAGGTTTTGGGATGGCTCAGGTGATTAACCCACTGAGTGGTTGAGCCATACAGATTAGGAAGGTCCCACGTTTGACCTCCAGTCAGTGTTGAATCAGCTGACCTCAAAGAGGTGGTTACAGTGTTGTAGTTTGCCTCAGAGTCCCTGGGTCAAGGAGATGAAGATCAGTGATTCTACCTGCTTCTGATTTCTAACCAATGGCCTGTAGTAGAACAGAAGCAAAATATTGCAGATGCTGGAAATCTGAAATAAAAACAGAAAATGCTGGAAATACTCAGCAAGTCAGGCAGCATCTATGGAGAAAGAAACAGTTAACGTTTCAGGTCGATGACCTTTCATCAGAATTGGAAGAAGTTAAAGATTTAACAGTTTTTAAGCAAGTACAGAGCTAGGCAAAGGTGGGAGGGAGGAAGGGGAGGGAAGGAAAGAACAAACATGAAGGTCTGTGATGGGTGGAGGGCAGGAGTGATTAAATGACATGAGTGATGATGGTTAGGCCTGTAATAGAAGTTCATATGTGTAGACATTGGGTAAAGGCAAGATCAAGCCCAGTTGTGATGTAGGGAATAACCTAACAGCTTCTGAGAAATTGATGGCGCCTGGCACCCATGGAACTATATCCCAGCAAGGAGTCAATGTCTGCAGGAGTGGATAAGGGAGAAAATTGGTAGAAAAAGGAGTGAGCAAAAAAAAAATCTGGTCATATTAATGGTCGAAATTTTCAAGATATTAAGGGGAACTGATAGGGTAGATAGAGAGAAACTATTTCTGCTGGTTGGGGAGTCTAGGAACAGGGGACATAGCCTAAAAATTAGAGCCAGGACTTTCAGGAATGAAGTTAGGAAATATTTTGCACGCAAAGGGTGATAGAAGTTTGGAACTCTCTTCTGCAAATGGCAGTTGATGTGAACTCAATTGTTCATTTTAAGTCTGAGATTGATAGATTTTTGTTAACCAAAGGTATTAAGGGATATGGGGCTAAAGCGGGTATATGGAATTAGGTCACAGATGATATTGAATGGCGTAACAGGCTTGAGGGGCGAAATGGCCTACTCCTGTTCCTGTGTTCCTCATGTCATAACATATAGCTTCATCTCAAACTTATTATTGTGTATCAGAGAAAAAATGTGTATTTAAATAAAAAATACCTGTGAATTTAAGACAATAATGTCTAATCTTCAGGTTTGAATGACAGTCCTAGACCATTCAAGCTTTTATCATTTGGATTACTGCTTTATAATTCACAGCAGTATACACTGTCCTATTTTCACTTTTTATCCAGAGGATTGAGCTGCACACTGGCATAATTGCTCTGTATATTTGCATTTGTAATGGGGCATGGGTCATCAATTTTCTTCCTTTTTCTTTGTTATAAGGTAAGATTGTGGGAAACCTACTGAGTTTTCTGGCATTCTCCCACTACCCTACAACACAGTGACCAAACATTACATTCTGTCCTTTTTTTCTCTTTCCCTCCACTGTTTATTTTTTCTTTAGTTTTATGCCCTTTTCTGAAATCACCGAAAGCAGTGAGGGGTGGCCCTCGTGATAGATATGCAACCTCTGTTCCAGTTAACACTCTGTAGTGATCAATTAACTTCTGACAGAATAAAACTTATAATCCCCCTTGCTTACCTTTTGAGTAATTGTATTGCTAGGCATGCAAGACTGCTCTAAAAAGCATTGACTTGACAGTGTTGCCTTGCATGTGGCAATATGATTTATAAATCCTTGTTCGTGCCTTTGTTTTTATGACAGATCCAGCACTGCCACCAGCAGAAACTTATCTACCTCTCCAAAATCCTCGACTAGCTGCAGCTCCTACTCGTCCTTGTCCTCCCCTTCTACAGTCTCTAATGGTGACAGCAACAACTCCAGCTACATATTAAACAGCTCCAGCTCCACCAGGGGGTGAGTGTGCCTGCATGGTGGAAAGACATTGCCTTAATTGACTATAGCCAGTTTTTTTTTCAAACTTAAAAAATGTGACCCAGTGGCTTTTAATTTCAAAATTTCTCTTCACTCACCCAAACCTATTTTTTTCCTCTTTCTGTTCAGTTATCCTACTCAACTGCAATACACAGTTTCACATAATGGTCCTAGCTCTATAAGGGTCTAGTCTGACAGCAGACCAAGGTTGTGTCTGCTCAGTTGACTGACTTAAAGTTAAATTAATGCTATGAACTAGAACTTTACATTTATTACTTTTTGAAAAACTGATGTTCAAAAGGTTCTCCCCTTTTTCTCCCCTTTTCCTCCCCTTCAAAAACAATCAGGGAAGTAAATTTCTTACTAAACTCTGGAGTTAAATGTTCTGGAGATTCTGGTTTTCTTTGTAGCATGGTCTCTTTATATCTGAAGGACAATTAGGCAACTGCTGCTATAGTACAATGACAAATGAAGATTTCATTCTAAGTTTTTCCACTGTAATCTTGGTCTAGCTCCTGGAAGTTTACCTGTTTTGTAAAACTATTGTTTCTTACCCCAGCGCTCTCCAGTTATGTGAAGAAGAAAATTATTTTGGGTTTGTATCTTAGACATTTTTGAAATATAAATCATTTAATATACTTCACTAAGTTGTGTGCATATAATTGAACCTGTGCATGCTGTATAATTAATAATAATGAACCCTTAGTTTGTGTCCACTGTCTCAACAAACCTTAACTAGAGTATACTGTTTGC
This sequence comes from Heptranchias perlo, assembly GCF_035084215.1. Classification (NCBI taxonomy): domain Eukaryota; kingdom Metazoa; phylum Chordata; class Chondrichthyes; order Hexanchiformes; family Hexanchidae; genus Heptranchias; species Heptranchias perlo. The sequence continues at coordinate 9,966,068 of NC_090341.1, forward strand.
AATATTTTCAGATGAACTTTTGGTGAGCAGTTCATTTTGGACAAGTTAAAAGTGGCATTCAGAAACTCCATTGCAAGGCCTTATTGCTTTGTCTGATTTCCTTTCAACTACAGAAGTGCAGAGCTAACTTTTACACCATTTTGAATTTGTAGGGAAAATCTCCATCAGTTTCTACAATTTAAGATAAAAATATCTCCGAATGGAGAATACCAGTTGACTGGTGGTGTTAAACATTTAATATTTTGTGTTGCTGGTCTTTTTTTCCTTAACACTGGCATTGTGGTACAGTCTAGTTTTGACACCCAATGATGATTTCTTGCATGATTATTCTAGATAGCAATGATTTTACTGACATTTTTACTGGATAAATTTCTATTTGTTATGAAGTCATTGGCCTAGAAATTTCCATAAATTTAGACATTTCATATGTTCTCCAGGGTAAAATATATAAACTTATTTTCCAAATTGCAAGTATTTAGATGATACTGTATTTTTTTCAGATCAAGTGGATATGGTTCTTCGTACAACAGTTCTTATAATTATAGGGAATCTCATTCACCAAGTCAAGCAGGCCTTTGTGGCCTTAGTAACCTTGGCAATACATGCTTCATGAACTCAGCACTGCAGGTAAGGCTCAATGAATTTTAAAAGTTTTCATCACAACTGAAATATTTGATTTATTACATCGTAAATTGTGATCCTGCTCGCAGCCAATCTAAAATATTAATTTCATAGGGACAGATTTGAACAAGTTAAGAATTTTCTCCATTTCAATCTCTCTTTAGTGTTTGAGTAATACTGGTCCATTGACTGATTACTTCCTACAAGGCAAGTATGAAGAAGAACTAAACCGGGAGAACCCATTGGGGATGAGGGGAGAAATTGCTGAATCCTATGCTGAGCTCATCAAACAGATGTGGTCGGGGAGAAACTCTTACGTGGCACCACGGATGTTCAAAGTAGGTCCTGTTAGATTGTTTTGGATCTCTTAGTTTCTAATGATCAGTGAAGTGTGAATTTTAAAACTAATTTAAGGACAGCACAGTACCATGAAAAGATGGGATGAGTTTTAAATTTAGACTTTCACGGTATTTAGTGCCTTCTTCTCTTGATAGTGTTTATGTAAGCAGAACTTTGTCCCTTTATATCTTTTGCCCTTCCACAATTTGAAGCAGATGGCTAATTGCCACACTTGCAGTAATCCATTTACTAGATTTAATCTCTGCTATGCTGTGCCCATTCTCTTCAAAATAGTGAGTATGCAAGTGAGACTTACTAAATAAAACCACTGACAAATTTATTCATGAATATTAATATGGAGCATATTGCAGCAGATGCTAAAATATAATTTCAATATAACATAAACAGAATGTCCACAGTTGGCTAATTGCCCACAATAAGGATGGCTTCTGATTTAGTTTGTGTGTATTTGTCCATCTGACAAAACAAAGACTATTATGTTGTACAAGGAATTCCACCTGTCTCCACTCTAGCCAAAACTAGAAAAGTATTCCATGCAGACCACCAGCTTTTAGAAAAACATCTTTATTGTCTCAGCTTCTATTTTTATAGGTGTTAAAACCAATGCCTGAGTATCTGTTTTCTTTCCTATGTCAAATCAAATATCTTGTGCAACTTTCTGATTGATGCTGCAACAGTGCCTTGTTGTTAAATATAATAGGAACAGGAGTAGGCCATTCAGCCCCTTGAGCCTGCTCCGCCATTTGATAAGGTCACGGCTGATCTGTGATCTAATACCTGCCTTTGGCCCATATCCCTTTATACCTTTGGTTTCCAAAAAGCTATCTATCTCCGATTTAAATTTAGCAATTGAGCTAGCATCAATTGCCGTTTGCGGAAGAGTTCCAAACTTCTACCACCCTTTTTGTGTAGAAATGTTTTCTAATCTCACTCCTGAAAGGTCTGGCTCTAATTTTTAGACTGTGCCCCCTACTCCTAAAATCCCCAACCAGTGGAAATAGTTTCTCTCTATCCACCCTATCTGTTCCCCTTAATATCTTATAAACTTCGATCAGATCACCCCTTAACCTTCTAAACTCTAGAGAATACAATCCCAATTTGTGTAATCTCTCCTCGTAACTTAATCCTTGAAGTCCGGGTATCATTCTAGTAAACCTACGCTGCACTCCCTCCAAGGCCAATATGTCCTTCCGAAGGTGCGGTGCCCAGAACTGCTCGTAGTACTCCAGGTGCGGTCTAACCAGGGCTTTGTATAGCTGCAGCATAACTTCTGCCCCCTTGTACTCCAGTCCTCTAGATATAAAGGCCAACATACCATTAGCCTTACTGATTATTTTCTGCACCTGTTCATGACACTTCAATGATCTATGTACCTGAACCCTTAAGTGCTTTTGGACATCCACTGTTTTTAACTTTTTACCATTTAGAAAGTACCCTGATCTATCCTTTTTTGATCCAAAGTGGATGACCTCACATTTGTCGACATTGAATTCCATTTGCCACAGTTTTGCCCATTCACCTAATCTATCAATATCGCTTTGTAATTTTATGTTTTCATTTACACTGCTTACAATGCCACCAATCTATTTGTCATGGGCAAACTTAGATATGAGACTTTCTATGTCTTCATCTAAGTTGTTAATAAATATTGTGAATAAAGGGATCACAAGGGATAGATTCTACCACATACAAATGGAATAAAAGATTCTGCCTACTGAGATATATTTGAAAAATGCAATTTCTGTTAATCAAATGGATTTGTTAATTGATCAAAGACTTCACAATGGCAGAAGCCAGTTCTTTCTCAGGAAAATCAACGAGAAATTAAATTAGCGAACATAAGGACATAAGAAATAGGAGCAGAAGTAGGCCATACCGCCCCTCGAGCCTGCTCCACCATTCACTAAGATGGCTGATCAGCTAGCTCAACTGCACTTTTCCACCCTATCCTCATATCCCTTGATTCCCTTAGAGTCCAAAAAAACAATATGATCTAAGATCAGAGGCTACTATTTGAATGTTAAAGTCAAGAAAAAAAACAATACAGAATGTCATAATTGAACCTTTTTTTAATATATATAGTTGCTTTATAAGGGCAGCTTAGTAGATCTCCATTTGAGGCCTTGTCTAGATTGCGGTCTGTATTTGTATTTCTCCTTGGGAATAAAGTTTTCCAGTCATCGATCTTCCCTTGAAGCTCACCTTCATCTTGAAGGTCAGACAAGGAGCAGGACTGACGGGAACAACAAATTGGATGTAATCTATACTCTTAGCTGAGAAAGAGTACTGATACAGGGAAATAAGTCTAAGGTCCAAGGAGAAAGAAAGAAATTGATGTATTGCTAGCCTTTATTGCCAAGAGAAACAATGGTAAACGGTTGCAAAAAGTGTTCACCACTTCAAAGAACTGGTGAAAATTTGGTTCCGGTTTAATGTTCGCTGACCCACTAAAATTTAGATTTAGTCGTGAAACCTCAGAATCTGCTAACTTTAAAAAGTATGTGGGTTTATTGTTTAAATGTCTTTGAGCATTCCCCTGTATTGCTGGAGTGACCCATCAGGTAAGATGGAGCTGAGGCAAAATCCTTTTTTCTCCCTTCCCCAAAACATTTTTAATAACTATTAATTGACCATCAAAAATATTTAACAATACTTAGTTTTAGCAAACTTAATTGTGTTTTGGTTCTTCTGACAAAATATATCTATGTCCTGATCCGTATTATGCTGAATTATCTGGTTTCTACCACAAGAGGCTTCAAGTTAACCATCTATCTGACAAAAATAGCTTTCAAAAGAACACAAGAAAAGCGATGATGGGTTTAAAATGCAACTGTGATGGCAACTAAAGTTGTGGAGCATAAAATGGGGTGGGGAGGGGGGATAAATACTATAATTTACACTATTGTTCCTCTTTCATAATATGTTTTCTCATCTTCAGAGTTGAGTTGTATGATTTAGATAGTAATTAACAAAAATCTTGCCCTCATTCCCGTGGATATTTAAGTTGTCCTGAGCTAGCGTGTTTCTGATGACGTTTGAAATAATTTTAGTAGGTTGTTACTACAATAATTGAAACTATTTTCAAATTTCTGCTTCTGAGCATTCCTTTAAAATAAAGTGCAAGTTTGAAACTAGGTAGTCATCCAGTTAAGTATGAAACTTTTTTTTTCTTTGTCCAGACGCAGGTTGGATGTTTTGCTCCCCAGTTTTCAGGATACCAGCAACAGGATTCTCAAGAGCTGCTTGCATTTCTTTTAGATGGTTTACATGAAGATTTAAATCGTGTGAAGAAAAAGCCCTACTTAGAACTTAAAGATGCCAATGGTAGGGAAGATGAGGTAGGTCTGACTGTGAATAATCCCGTTAAATAATGCAACTCTCCTTATTGCATCTTTAACATCTTGAGTAATACATTTTTTGCAACTTAAACATAGTGCCTTTCACATCCCCAGGCTGTCCTGAAAAGCTTCACAGCCACTGAATTACTTTTGACGGGTAATCACTGTTCATTTTCCCTCTCAAAATCATAGTTTGGAGATATATTGACTATTATAAACTTATTAGTCATGATTTTTCAATCATGGTGAGAGGGGTAGGGCTAACTGGACAGTGAATTTCATCTGCCCTTAAGTAGTTGGTTTAAAAGTTGTTGGGAGCAGGTGTGTTGTCAGCCCTAATGACTGAGGTATAGCAAAAATGTTTCTTGTGTGTTCATCTGTCAGCTTGGTTCTATTGGTGATGTTCCAGCCTCTGGCTCAAAAAGTTATATGTTCAAAGCCCCACGACTGACTTGAGCACATCATCTGGGCCAGCACTTCCGTGCAGTACTGAAGGACTGCTGTGTTGTCTGAGATGCAATCTTTTGGTTGAGGCATTAAACCAAACCTCTGTCTGGCAGCTCAGATGGATGTAAAAAAATAATCACTTTGTATTGTTCAGAGACGAGCAGGAAGTTCTCCTGGTGCCCTGGCCAACAAATCACCCTCAACAACACCACCAGAAAAAGATTTTAAGGTCTTCCTTCATTTGTTGTTTGTGGGCGTTTGTGTGCAAATTGGCTGCTTGATATGCTTACATCAGTAACAATCAGTGATTGCACTTTGAAAGTAATCCATTGGTTGTGAAGTGCTTTGGGACATCCTGAGGATGTAATGAGGCCTATGATAATACAAGTTCTTTGTGTGATGTGCAGCACAATCAAATGTTTTTGTCCCCTTTCTGGTTATAGGTAGTGGCTAAAGAAGCATGGGAAAACCACAGGTTAAGAAACAACTCCATAATTGTGGACATCTTCCATGGGCTTTTTAAATCCACCCTCGTTTGCCCTGAATGTTCAAAAATTTCTGTGACATTTGATCCTTTCTGTTACTTAACTCTTCCATTACCTATGAAGAAGGACCGCACAATGGAAATCTTTCTTGTAAGGGCAGACTCAAAGTCTAGGCCCACCCAGGTAAGATCATGTTCTCTAATAAATTATTACATGGTGGTTAGCACAGTAGGGATAGGAAACTATATAGTTATGAGGAGAGACTTGAGATACTGGGACTATTTCCACTGTAGCAGAAAAGACTAAGAGGAGATTTGATGAAGGTTTTTAAAATTATGAAGGGTTTTGATGGTGAATAGGGAAAGACAACTTCCTCTAATTGAAGATTCGGTGATGAGTAATCAATTTAAATTTCGCACTGAAAGCGACAGGTTAGAATAAATCTTTTTACACAGAGGGTTGTTGGAGTACGGAATGCTTTGCCACCGTGAGTGGTTGAGGCAGTGACCATTGCATCTTTTAAGGGGAAATTAGATAAATATTTGAAGCAGGTAGATATAGGCCTATGGGAAGAGTGCAGGGCAGTGGAATTAGTTTTGGATTGCTCTAGCAAAGAACCAACACCGACACAGTGGGCCAAATGGCCTCCTGTGCTGCAAATTTCTGATTTTAAGTGCCTCTGTATATATTTTAAGTGCTTCAGTGTTGTCATTTCTATTGGTACTTTGTTTAAAGTCACTAACAGAATTATTAATCTGAAAAGTTCTTGTGAGGGGGAGGTGGGGATACTTCTGTTTAAACTATGAATACTGATAGGGGAACTGACCTGCATGAGTAGAATGGAGTGGGGGTGTCGTTTGCAACCTGCTTTTGTACTTCCTGGTTGTCCACCCAGATGCATAGCCTGGGTATATTGCTGAGAAAATATTGGCATCTCCTACCCTCACTCAATACTTGTGGCTTTGTAAGGGACACTTTTGTGACCTGTTAATAATGGCCTGCTTATTTTACAGTATAGAATAATTGTCCCGAAGATGGGTGCAATTTCTGACCTGTGTACAGCCCTTTCTCAAATCTCAGGAGTTCCTGCAGAAAAGGTAATATGTTCCGGTCATGACTGGAATATCGCATTTAAAATTAGAATTTGTGCACTTATTTTAAGAAATTGCCTTCCTGCATTATGTGCATTCTGTCAGTGAGTTGTCATAATACCTAATTAATCTGACCTGGAGCTAGAATCAATGTCTTTGCATTTGGGGATACTGTTTCCTGTTTATGAAATAGCTTTGTTTCTACTACAGTGATGTTTCAATAACAGAGTATTTGGGACTCTGCTCCTAGATTCGACAAAGAAAAACCAGGGTTCCTGTTCCTACTTTTACTATTCATTGATACCTTCTGGAAAGTATGTCACTGTGGCCTCAAATGATTGGGCTCTGTAGTGATGTCGCCTGCAGTTTAATAGCTTATTAACACTCACTGGATATCTGCAGAAGGAATGGCAACTTAGGTGAGATACCAGAGAGTTGCCAACACCATGAAACAATACTTCAGGTTGAGTTAGCACCTTTTAGAAGAGGTGCAGTAGAATGTCCTGCGGCAAAAAAAGCTGCTACTCAAAACCTAGAAATTCAATTTGCCTTTTATACATCTGTCTGGAGGCAGTTTTAAAATGCTTGTAAGAAAAACATTCCAGTGATAATGCATCCACTGCCTCATTGGCCTAGTTGGACAATATTGCATCACTGATGTGTTAATACATTTACTGGTCTCCAGCAGATCAGTGGTTATAAAGTTTGCATGGCTAAAGTTTAAACATATAGTTGATTTTATACCAGCATTTTTTTTCAAAATTAACGTCGACGCTTTGGAAACTTCCTGTGTAATTCTGCAAGAAATAGTTTGCAGAAATCCATTCCAAATATAGAGGCTTTTAAGTTCTGACATTCAGGGTAGGGTTGGCGAAGAGACAGATTATGCATGAATCTTTACAAGTTGTGTGCTTGTGTGATCGAAAAGGGACTGCAGGCTTAGAAAGAAAGGTGTTGAAAGTTATAAAGCATAAATAAAATATTTTTCTTTCTTTTAAGATTAGTCTCCAGTTCTGGTTGGGTCTAGCATTTTAACAAATGTCTCAACTCTTGACTCCCCAAATGGTCAGATTGATATGAGAATGCAAGCAGCATTGAAAATTGTTGTGACTTTTTTTCCCTTTTCACTCCGTCCCTGTCCCTTTCCAGGTGCCACCTTAGCTTTGGCCTCTACCTAATCTTTTGTAACCACAATTGGATTTATAATAAGACCCTGAATGAATCAGTATGTAGCAACTGTTGAAACATTTTAAATTTATTCAACAACTCATCTGATTCTGTACTTGTGTGTGCACAACTTGTTTTTTTAATAATCCCAGACTTTTTTTAATGAAATCATTTTTAGGATGGTATTCCACTATTTTAGCCTCTGTTTTATAAATTTGGTATAAGCTAAGGAGCTGAAGGAAATATAGTGCTACTTGAAAGTTGAAAAATGTAGAACTTGGCGCACCTATTTTCCTGTAGCTTAAAAAAATGTTCTGTGCTGTAATTGGTGTAACTGCTTTGTAATTAAGCGGAGTCCTAGAAGTTAGACTGGTGCATCTTTTTCAATTTACTAATATTTGAACTTGAAATGTCCAAGATTTGTTGAGTTGTGCGGCTGATCATGCCCCTCGTGAGATCCTGGTACTTAACTGTCTGCTTAATGAGATCTCAAGCCCCCCCCGCCCTGTCAATTGTCCAATGGCAAATAGTTACTATACTCTCGGGAAGGGGATAGGTGGGGTTTATGGGGGTTCCCTAAGTCTTGGCTTGGCCAACTTGCACCTAAGCTGTCTGGGTAAGTAGAATGTCTCCCTGAGGGGAGAGAATGTGCACTGCAATACTGGAAAAACAGAATTCCTAGATTTCTCTAAGTTCAATTGGAAATTCTTAAATGTGTTGATGGATTTCCAGGCATGTCAGGCATCAAGCTGACCAAAAATATCTCAAACACCCCATTTCACACTACCAAGTTTGATGAATTGATATTTATAACATTTTCGTCTGTAAGTGAAACTTATTTTGTATAATTTAAATTTCAGTAGTTCTAAAATCTGAGACCTTTTTAAGGATCTTATACATCAGCAATGGTGGTGGATAAAGGAAGCGAGAACAGTGCTTATCACTGGGGAATAGACAGAAGATCCATAACAATACTGCTTTTTCAAAAAAAAATACTGCATTCCTTGAGCTTTCTTTTAATAAGCATGCAATTTGTGGGAGAAATGTTCAGTTCTAACTTCCCAGTGGCTCTGAGAGTAAATAGACCATGTGGTAGATCTTGGTCTAATCCATGCTTTGTCTGGTTAGCTGATCTCAGCCAGTGGCACTGATGGAAATGTAGTTGACTTGGTCAAGTGTGTTTGGGAGTAGAGGATGGTGAAATCAGGACTTCCACTTATGCTAGACATTCATTGTGCCTGGTTAGAAAGTGTGCTTGTGCAGCCACTGGTTGAGTGTTGGGTTACGCACAGCCATCATGGCCCTTATGTCTAGCCTAGTGACATTCATCGCTTGGGCTCTTGCATGAAGGATCACTAATTGGGGGAATAGTGCTGTGGAATTGCAACCCACCCCCTACAAATTCTTATCTCTCAGCCTTTGGGGGAGGGGGTGAGGGGGAGTTGATTGTAGAGGGAGAAGGTTCAAGCAAGTTGTCCATCTCAAATGGCACTCAAAGGGAATGTGACTACCAAAACTTGTTTCTCACCTATACTAACTATCCTCAAACATCTTTACTATGAAAAGTGGGTATTCTCCAAAAACAAAAATGCTAGTCACTTCAGTGTAATAGGTAAGGACAATGTCAAACCGCCACGGTCTCAGTGGTAGATGTATTAAGTTCTCAGTATAATTCTATTTTATCTCTGATAATTTTACAGCTTAGAAACAGAGCTATGTATAACTCCTGTATATTCCTTTTTCAGATGGTAGTCACTGATTTTTATAATCATCGGTTCCACAAAACCTACCGACAAGATGAAGCCTTGAACCACATTATGGACAGGGATGATATTTTTGTGTAAGTATACAAGCCTTCTGTTTCCACGTGCAACTTCCCATTTTGATGGTGACAGAAGTAGTTTGTAGCTCAGCATAGTCTAGATCCTTGCAGACTGGTGTTTGCTTCATTTTTGCTTTGGAAAATGCTTTAACAATTCATGAGTCAAAAAAAAGTTCATTAGCTTGTAATTAGTAAAAACTTGATGTTTTAAAATTGCTAAGTAAAGAATATTTACTAAACCCATTGGTAGGTTGCTGTAGTGATTTAGTGGGTAACCAGGCAATGTGATACTGAGCCATACAAACCAGTAAACACTTAATTAGATCAAAAGTCCTGCTGAGTTAGCTATCTCAGCGGGGAGCAAAATAATCACAGGGTTGCTGTTCCTGATTTCAAATAAGGGCACTGGGTAGCATAGTGTAATTTGATGACAGAAGTGATTATTTGGATGAGGTGCCACCAGAGGGTTACTGTGCCAGTGTGAGTTAAGACCTTTGGGGCAGGGCCATTTTAGGAATCTCATGGCAGAGAGGGTATACTGATCAAAAATCCACATCAGTTGACTTTGCAGATAGTCGTCACTCCATTTTTATTCTTCCCTTCTGTCTTTAAGGCATCCTCCAAACTAAGAGAGAGAGTAGGCAATCTGCTCACGCGGGTGGTTAGCAAGTTTGACAGCAGCTTGGAGATGACTCCTCCCTGTAACACCTCAATTTAATGTTGAATTATGAATCTCAATGAGGAGGGATCAAACCGTAATCATACCAGTCAATTGTACCATATAATGGTGCTGTATTACAGTTCACATTTTTTTGTTCTTGATTTCTGTATAAAGTTTATTTTCTTGCAGCTGTTGATCTGTTCCCTGCATTTTACAGTTATGAGGTCCCTGGTATTGGAGAGGAAGACTCCGAAAGTTCAAAATGCATCAATCTACCGATTTACTTTCGTGAGAAAAGGGTGCGATCCTCAAGTACACCTGCAGGCACTATTCTATTTGGTCAGCCTTTATTGGTCTCTGTTCCCAAGGATAATGTTACTGTGGATAACCTGTATGAACTAGTCCTTGCACGAATTTCGTAAGTTGACCAATATCTTTTTATTGAGAGGGGGGAAAAATCCTTCATGTGCGATGTTTTTTTTACATGTTTATTTGAGCAGATGTGTCTTATTTTTGCTGTGGTAATTTGTGGTTCCAATGTTGCAAGCCCTTGTGGTTGACAGCCTCCTTAAAATAACTGGCTGTTGCATCTCTTTTCACAATTGCATAAATGTCCAGTATCTTAACTGTTTCTGATTCATTTGCAAATGTACAAGTTTCCAGTAGTGTTATCCTGTTTGTGGTGGTAAGCTGCAGTTCCAAATCCTTCCAGAATGTTTTAGGTTGTACAGACATATTTCAACTGCATATTCACTCATCAGTGGAAAATGAAATAGTCAACAGTGCGTATGGAATGAACATGTGGAACAAATTATTTTAAAAATTAGTTGTAAGTATGTGGACTATGCTGTTATTGTCTGTCCATACATGTCTGACAGTTGTATGGCTTGCGAGCCTACTGAGTCGACATATAGACCAGATCAGGTAAGGGTGGCAGGTTCCTTTCTCTGAAGTGGACCACTTGGGTTTTATAACAATCCAACTGCTTTCACTGTCATTTTTCTGGTGCTAGCCCACAAATTACCAGAATTATTGAATTCAGCTTCACAGCTTACCATGAACGTATCACCTCTTGCTAGTTCAGCACTATAACCACTACATAGGAACAGGAGTAGGCCATTTAGCCCCTTGAGCCTGTTCCGCCATTCTATGAGATCATGGTTGATCTGTGACCTAACTCCATATACCCGCCTTAGCCCCATATCCCATAGATTTTTGTTAACCAAAAGGTATTATCTTAGATTTAAAATTAACAAACGAGCTAGCATCACTGCCGTTTGCGGAAGAGAGTTCCAAACTTCTACCACCCTTTATGTGTAGAAGTGTTTCCTAACTTCGCTCCTGAAAGTCCTGGCTCCAATTTTTAGGCTAGTCTTAAACTCCCCAACCAGCAGAAATAGTTTCTCTCTATCTACCCTATCCGTTCCCCTTAATATCTTGAAAACTTTGATCAAATCACCCCTTAATCTTCTTAATTCCAGGGAATGCAACCCTAGTTTGTATAATCTCTCTTTGTATTTTAATCCTTGGAGTCCAGGTATCATAGAAACATTGAAAATAGGAGCAAGAGTAGGCCATTCGGCCCTTCGGACCTGCTCTGCCATTCAAAATGATCATGGCTGATTGTCTAACTCAGTACCCTGTTCCCACTTTTTCCCCATATCCCTTGATCCCTTTAGCATTAAGAAATATATCTATCTCCTCCTTGAATATATTTAATGACTTGGCCTCCACTGCCTTCTGTGGTAGAGAATTCCACAGGTTCACCACCCTCTGAAGAAATTTCTCCTCATCTCGGTTCTAAATGGCATAGCCCGTATCCTGAGACTGTGACCCCTGGTTCTGGACTCCCCAGCCATCGGGAACACCCTCCCTGCATCTAGTCTGTCTAGTCCTGTTACAATTTTATATGTTTCGATGAGATCACCTCTCATTCTTCTAAACTCTAGTGAATATAGCCCTGGTCGACCCAATCTCTCCTCATGCGTCAGTCCTGCCATCCCAGGAATCAGTCTGGTAAACCCTTCATTGCACTCCCTCCATGGCAAGGATATCCTTCCTCAGATAAGGAGACCAAAACTGCACACAATACTCCAGATGTGGTCTCACCAAGGCCCCGTACAGCTGCAGTAAGACATCCCTGCTCCTGTACTCAATCCTCTTGCAATGAAGGCCAACATACCATTCGGCCTTCCTAAATGCTTGCTGCACCTGAATGCTCACTTTCAGCAACTGGTGTACAAGGACACCCAGGTCCCGTTGCACCTCCCCTTTTCCCAATCTATCACCATTCAGATAATCTGCCTTTCTGTTTTTACTGCCTTTCTGTTTTTACTATCATTCTAGTAAATCTTGCTGCACTCCCTCCAAGGCCAGTATATCCTTCCTAAGGTGTAGTGTCCAGAACTGAACACAGTACTCCAGGTGTGGTCTAATCAGGGCTTTGTATATCTGTAGCATACCTTCCTACCCCCTTATATTCTAGTCCTCTAGATGTAAAGGCCAACATTTCATGAGCCTTTGTGATTATTTTCTGTACCTGTCCATGACATTTTAATGATCTATGTACATGGATCTCCAAGTCTCTTCGGACCTCCACTGTTTGAAGTGTTTCATCATTTAGAAAGTACTCTGATCTTTCCTTTTTAGGTCCAAAGTGGATGACCTCACACTTGCCTACATTGAAATCCATTTGCCACAGTTTTGCCCATTCACTTAATCTATTAATATCTCTGGTAATTTTATGCTTCCATCCACACTGCTTACAATGCTGCCTATCGTTGTGTCATTGGCAAATTTGGATATGTGGCTCTCTATCCAGTCATCTAAGTCGTTAATAAATACAATGAATAGTTGAGACCCCAACACAGACCCCTTTGGGACACCATCAGTCACATCCTGCCAATTTGAGTACCTGCCCATTATCCATACTCTCTGCCTCCTGCCACTCAGCCAATTTCCTAACCAGGTCAATAATTTGCCCTCAATTCCACGAGCTTCAACTTCAGCTAACAGTCTCTTATCAGGGACTTTATCAAATGCTGTCTTGAAGTCCATATAAACAACCTCCATAGACATTCCCCTGTCCACTACTTCAGTCACCTCTTCAAAAAAAAAATTCAATCAGGTTTGTCAGGCATGACCTACCCTTTACAAATCTATGCTGGCTTTCTGATCAGCTGAAAATTTTCAATGTGTTCAGTCACTCTATCCTTAATTATAGAGTCTAGTAATTTTCCGACAATAGATGTTAGGCTAACTAGTCTCTAATTCCCTAGTTTCCTGCTCTCACCGTTCACAAATAGCAGAGTGACGTGCAATTTTCCAATCTAAAGGAACGGTTCCTGAATCGAGGAAGATTATAGTTAGGGCATTTGCAATGTTCTCGCCTTCCTTTAAAACCCTGGGATGGAAACCATCTGGTCCTGGGGATTTGTCACTCTTTAATGCCATTATTTTCTTCATTACGTTAATTATGATGAGTCCCCGTAACTGATTCAAAATTGTTTTCCTTGGGATGTCTGGCATACTACCCACTTCCTCTACTGTAAATATTAATGAAAAGTAATTATTTAACATGTCTGCCATTTCCTTATTTTCATTTACAATATCACCATTATAAGTTTTTAAGGGGCCCACATTGCTCTTGACCACCCTCTTTTTTTCCTAATATTGTAAAAAATGTGTTGATTTTGATATCCCTTGCAAGTTTCTTTTCAGTCCCTTTTTGTAGCTCTTACTGTCTGTTTTATCACCCTATGCTGTTCTTTGCATCTCTCCCAGCTGCCAGGATCTGTGCTATTTTTTGCATTTTTGTGCTTTTTTTAGTTTTATGCTGTCCCTTACCTCTTTTGTCACTCATGGCTGTTTTTTTGGCAAGTAGAGCTCTCGCCCCTTAGGGGTATAAACTGGCTCTGTATCACGTTAAATTCTTTTTGGAACACCTCTCACTGATCATCTGTCGTTTCACCCATTAACAGATTTGCCCAGTTACTGTGGACAGTCTCCATCTCATCCGGTTGAAGTCGGCCTTACCTAAATTTAGAATCTTAGTAGCTGATACGGATTTCTCCCTTCCAAACACAACACTGAACTTGATCTTGATCTGATTGCTATTAGATAGATGTTCACTCACCATTAGGCTGTTAACGAATAATGAGCCAGATTTAGTTAATAAATCTAATGTGGCCTGCCCCCTTGTTGGTTCTCAGACATAATGTTGCAGAAAGCTGTCTTGAACACACTTGAGAAATTCATTACCTTTCTGACATCAGCTCGAGTGCTTATCCCAATCTATTTGAAAGTTAAAATCCCCCATTAAAACCACTCTGCCTTTGCTACATGCTTGTCTAATCTCTGCATTTATACATTCTGCCACTTCACAGCTGCTACCAGGGGGGGGCTAAACACAACTCCCACTACAGTCTTAAATCCTTTTCTGTTTCTTAATTCCATCCATAAAGTCTCCACTGCCTGCTTACATTTCCATTGTATCCTATAATCATTGAAGTAATTATCCTTAATCACTAAGGCTGCTCCTTCTCCCCTCCCCTCTTCCCCCCCCCCCCCCCCCGACCAGTTTCCCTTTCCTTCCTATAGATCTTATAACCTGGTATATTCAGTTCCCAGTCCTGACTGTCTGGCAGCCATGTCTCAGTAATGGCTACCATGTTGTACCCTCTAAGTTGAATTTGCGCCTGCAATTCATTCAATTTATTCCTTATATTCTGTGCGTTTGTATAAAAAACACTTATTTGGGCCACACACCCATACCTGTCCTTCTGCTCTAATGTTTTTCTCACACATTTCTTATTTCTCTCTCCTGAATTAATTACTTTACATATTTTAGTTTTCCCTTTACCTGTAGTGCCTAAAGCATAATTTCTGACTATTACTCCTACTCTCTTCCTTTTTTGTTTGTTTTAAAATTATTATTTATGCCCCCCCACCCCCCCGCCCTTTACTAGTTTAAAAAGTCCTTGTGACCGCCTTATTTATTCTTTCCACTAGGACCTTGTTCCCAGCCCAGTTCAAGTGAAGCCCTTTCCAACGGTGTAGTTCCTTCCTGTCCCAGTACTGGTGTCTGTGTCCCATGAAATGGAACCCCTCTTTTCCACACCTCCTTCAGCCACATGGTCACCTCCCTAATCTGCTTATCCCTATGCTAATTTGCACATGGGTCAGGTAATAATCCAGAGATTGTGGTCCTGTTTTTAAATTTAGCTCCTAGCTCCTGGTAGTCTCTGATCAGGGCTTCTTGCCTACTCTTTCCTATGTTGTTGATCCCAACATCAACCACGACGACTGGATCCTCCCCCTCCCTCTCCAATACCCTTTCAAGCCGGTTCGAGATGTCCCTCACCCTAGCACCAGGTAGGCAACATACCATGTGGGACTCTTGATCCTGCTTATAAAAGATGCTATCTGTCCCCTAATTATTGAATCCCCTACAACTACCACATCATGCTTCTCCTCTTCCTCCCTTTGGACAGCCTCCTGCTCCAGGGAGCCACGGTCAGCATTCTGGCTGTCCTTCTGACAATCTTCATCCTTATCCTCACAGGTAGCAAGTACATTGTACCTGTTGGATAGGATCAGTTTCTGCGGATCCTCGTTCTCCATCTCACCTGGGTTCCCCGTACTCTGTTCACTATCGGTCACACCAACCCCTTTCTGATCCTGTACCTCGTCACAAGGTATGACTGAGGTCTGGAGCAAACTGTCCAGATACTCCTCCCCCTCCCTTATGTGTCAGTGTCTCCAACTCGCACTCCAGCTCAATGACTGAGCTGGAGAGATTTGAGATGGAGACATCTACTACAGATGTGTTTGCTCAGGATATTCTTGATGTCCACAAACTCCCACATACTGCAGTGCAGACACACAAACTGCTCTGCCATATCTATAGTCTATATTTATTTATAGATAATTACTTTTTTAGTCTGTTTTGCTTTTTTAAAAAAAAGCACCTAATTCGCACTCTCCCAATTCAAGATCCCACTCTGTGCTTCAGCAGATAACCACCTACTTTATACATCTTTTTGAGAACACCAAGTCACAACTGCTAAATCAGCTTCCAGCTCTCAGTAATTGGCCTCTATTCAGGCAATCACTTACAGCTGACTTGCAGTTTCTGTTAACTGTTAACTAACTTGCAGTTTCTTTTAAATTTTTGAAGTTCTAAGTTAAATTTTAAACTAAATTTTAATTTCAATTCTCCCACTCTCTCCAAATTCTCAAGTATCCAGTCTTTTTGCGATGCACTCTGTGCTTCAGCAGATACTGTAACCAAATATCTGACTCATTCCACAAATGAGGACCCGATTAATCAAGAGCAAGGCAGCTGGTTCTCAGTTTTCATAGAAATTTGAATGAAATTGCAGATATCCTTAGACCACTAGCATAAACCCATGTATTCAAAACAGAAGTTGACTGATTGTCACTGTAAACCAAGGTTCTGTTTACGAGTGTACACTTGTGGGAATAATTTTGAATTTAATGTTTTTAAAAAGAAAATTACTGGGGACTTATTAAGCACTGGGATATTTTAATAGTCCCATAGTATAATGCAAGGTACATCCAGTTTCTCTACAGGTATGAATGGCTTACACACTCAATTTCTTTAAGAAGGCATTGAGTATTTAAATAGTCATCTAGCCTCCAAATATTGCTGTCACTGTTGAGTCAGGCTGTTATGAATAACTTACTTCATAAGGGTAGATAGAGACAGGTGACCAAATACTTTAAGGCTGAAAATGATTTTTGTGATGTTGGGACCAGAGATATCACTTGTGGCATGCATCTGGCCAGCTTTGAATAATGGAGAAGTGAGTGTGGATAGATAGTGAAGTGAATGTAGATAGATATTGATTATGCTTGACTACTTTAAAAGAAAACAGATGTTGGGCTCACTTCGCATAAAATGAGTTACTTTGAATTGCAGTTGATGTTATGCAGGCAATATTTGTGCACAGCAAAATCCTGCAAATTGCAATGTGATGAATGATCACTTGATCTGTTTTTAGTTGTATTGGTTGAGGAAGGAATGTTGGCCAGGGCAATGGGAGAGCTCCTTATTCCTCTTCTGTTGAGATTTTTTATATGTACCTGAACTAGTGGAGCAGATAGACTGGGTCTCGGGTTAACATCTGATCCAAAGAATGGCACCTACAACATTCTAATGTCAGACTAGACATTTCTAGCGTTAAGTCCTGGAGCGGGGTTTGAGTGCATAGGGTGGGTAAGGAGGGCACTTGATGGCCAATAAGACTTTTTATTTATTCCATGCTTTGTCCTTAACCGTAAGAGTCTCAACCCATGACACATACAGGTGGAACTTGTGACAGTTGGTCTGCATTGTGTCTCCCCTCATCCAACCTATATAGTATTCACAGACCAAAGTTTTAAATGACTTCTTTTCAGAAACCAGGTATCTGTGACCCTGTAGGGTATTCTCTGCAACTTCCTTCTCTGGACATCTGTAGCAGAGTTTCTTCTATTTGCTTTGTCCATTGCAGTGTAGCTTGGATTTCAGGATAACTAGAACGGGATTGTGACATTTGTGTACTTTGTCCACTAAAAACTGTGGAAAAAGATTCACTCAAGTTTTCTTCCAAACTTGGTGTCTGGAGAAAGCATTTTGGTATATAACATTAGGGAAGCATACTGGTGGTTACAGATCGGTCATGGGTAATGGTGGAACAGCTTGAGATGACAAATTGAGATTGGCCAGTGTGATGCTACTGGGCCCACTCTTATAGCTGAGTCACAATACTACGTTGTAGCTAGCTCACTACAGTGATCTACACCATATCACTACAGGTTGGATGCTGACGTCTTTTCTATTTACTACAGTGCAGCCGTATAGCCGTAAATCTCTCGTATATAAACCATTTGTTTTTAATTACAAAAAAGTACTAACAAGGAGGGTTATGTGGGCCAATCAACTCAACAAGCACTCAGTGCTGCTTTTAGCTTGGCATCTGGGAATAAGTGTGATCAACCATTTTGCTCTTCAGTGCATTATTAACACCAAGCCAGTCAAGACTGGCAAACTGCTATCTGGGTATGAATATCGACAGAGGCCAAAATTTGGCTTGTGTGATCCATGCGTTACTTTTGAATTGCCATTAAATGTGGCAAAATGGTGAGACCCTGGTGCTTGTTTTGAGAGCTGTAAATACGGAGGTAGTTTTAATTTAATAAATCAAAATGGTACTTCCACGTGGGTGTATCTTGTCTGTACTCCACAGTAGAGTTAAGACTGGGTGTCCAGAAGGCAGATTTGTTAAAATTAAAACTGCCTTTTGATTAAGATTTTTAACCTATATGCGTTTTGTATTGGTTTCAGCAAAAATAGTGCTGCTGATCATTTTAAATGGGATTCCAATTAAAGCATGTATTATTTTATACTGTAAACTTGATATAATTGGCCTGAATAATAGCACATTGTGAATGAGATTATTTAATGAAAATACATCAATTCTATTTTTTTAATTTTAGTCGTTATGTGAAGCAAATGCACAGGGAAGTGTGTGACAACAATAGCTGTGGGAGCCAGAGCATAGACAACGGCCTGAGCAGTGAGCCAAATGGTATTAATGATGAAGGTACTGTTAACACAATTCTGTATTTTATAACACATAGGCTATATAATTTGTTGAGCTGGTACAGTAAAATGTGTCTTCCTAGATTGCTGGATCTTCCTGCAATGAAAATCACATCAGTTGACCAGGAGGGAGTAAGAACTACTGCATGAGCAACTTAGTTTCACTGTCCCTTGCTGACATTCTTCCCCAGCCCGGATGAAATTAGATACTCTTTTGAGGCACTGTATGGTGCTGTGCAATATTCTGCCAGCACACTGAAACACTGGCAAAACCTTCAGCTGTAACATTTCAAACATTAAATGGACTCAATTGTTAAAAAAATGTTTGGTTGATCTACCTTACTCAGCAATATGGATGATGCCAGGGATGGGAAATATTGTTGTAAGGAGAGAAATGAGACTGTTTCCACTAGAACAGAGAAAGTTAAGAGGAGATGTAATGAAGGTTTTTAAAATTCTGAAATTTTGAGGGGAAGACTTGTTCCTTTGGCTGGGGAGTCATTGATGAGGGGTCATCAATTTAAAATTATCAGTGAGTAGAAAGGTTTGGAGAAATTTCTTTACTCAGAGGATTGTTGGAGCATGGAATGCTTTGCCACAGGGAGTGGTTGAAAGAAAGAACTTGCATTTCATATAGCGCCTTTCACGGCCTCAAAACGTCCCAAAGTGCTTTACAGCCAGTGAAGTACTTTTGAAGTACAGTCACTGTTGTAATGTAAAGGCAGAAACTTTGCACCTTTTGAAGGAAAACTGGATAAATATTTGAAGCAGAGGAAGATGTAAGGCTGAGCAGAGTTTGGGCGGTGGGATTACATCGAAACTACAGCGCAGAAACAGGCCATTCAGCCCAGATAGTCTATGCAGGTGCTTATGCTTCACACGATCCTCCTCCCTCCAACCCTATCAGCATACCCTTCTATTCCTTTCTCCCTCATCTAGCTTCCCCTTAAATGCATCTATGCGATTCTCCTCAATTACTCATGTAGCGAGTTCTACATTTTAACCGCTCTTTGGGTAAAGAAGTTTCTCCTGAATTCCCTATTGGATTTATTAGCGACTATTTTATATTTATGACCTCTAGTTTTGGATTATTTTGGATTGGTTTAGCACAGAGCTGGCAAGGACATGATGGGCCAAATGGGTACCTCCTGTGCTGTAAACTTCTATGGTTCACATACATTTTTGCACTATGACTATTGGCATTTTGTATGTTTGAACTGAAGTTGAATTCATGTTTGTAGCAATCTCTTGCTGTACAAAGATTGTTGCAAAGCCTAGTTTTGATTCTTGCATGCTACGTTGCAAGTCATTGTCCTGTTGAATGGAAATCTGTTGATATTCCTAACTCAATGCATATAAAACAGATTCCATTATATTTAGAAAAGGCTTGTGATTCTCTTGTATAAACATTTAGTTGAGAATGCTAATGATTTACACTTTAAAACAAAGCACTCTATCTAGAGGACAAATGTTTTTGTTAAGCACGGTGGTACAGTAATGCTTTGAAACTTCATGTTAACAACTGAATTTTGTGAATTTGTTTCTTTTAAAACTTCTAATTACTTCTGTCTGCCAATTCTTGTGTTTTGCATTTTTTAGGTGAGGAGGAGATGGATCTTCAAAATGTAATGGGAGATAACGAGGAAACTAGCTCTGAACCTGAAAACAGCCAATCTGACAGTTCTGCAATTGATGAAAATGATAAGATGGAAAATGGGCCCACCAAGCACGCCACCAAAGAAAATACACAGAACTGTAGAAAAAAACTATTCAGCTTCAGTATGGTGAATGCCTATGGCACCTCAGATTTCAACTCTATTACAGAAGATGGGACGTTTCTCAAGTTAAACTGTAAGTCTCACAAAGTTTAAGACAACACTAAACTGAAAATATGATGTCCCTAGAACAGAAGAAATTGTTCAAGCCTCTTCCTTCCACAGACAATGTACAATAACCCAGCAGGAACTCCTCTCAACCCATTAATTTCCTGAGGGAGACAACTAAGTTTAAACCTTTGAGACAACATGTAAAATATTATTTAAAGGCATTACATGCATTACTTTATCAAGTACCTGCTGAAAATCCAAGTAAATTACATCCAATGGATAGATCTTGTTCCAGAGGGGAGGTGAGAGTGACTGCCCTTGACATCAAGGCATTTGACCGAGTGTGGCACCAAGGAGCCCTAGTAAAATTGAAGTCAATGGGAATCAGGCGGAAAACTCTCCAGTGGCTGGAGTCATGCCTAGCACAAAGGTAGTGGTTGTTGGAGGCCAATCATCTCAGCCCCAAGACATTGCTGCAGGAGTTCCTCAGAGCAGTGTCCAAGGCCCAACCATCTCCAGCTGCTTCATCAATGACCTTCCCTCCATCATAAGGTCAGAAATGGGGATGTTCGCTGATGATTGCACAGTGTTCAGTTCCATTCGCAACCCCTCAAATAATGAAGCAGTCCGAGCCCGCATGCAGCAAGACCTGGACAACATCCAGGCTTGGGCTCATAAGTGGCAAGTAACATTCGCGCCAGACAAGTGCCAGGCAATGACAAGAGAGAGTCTAACCACCTTTCCTTGACATTCAACGGCATTACCGTCGCCGAATCCCCACCATCAACATCCTCGGGGTCACCATTGACCAGAAAGTTAACTGGACCAGCCATATAAATACTGTGGCTACAAGAGCAGGTCAGATGCTGGGTATTCTGTGGCGAGTGACTCACCTCCTGACTCCCCAAAGCCTTTCCACCATCTACAAGGCATAAGTCAGGAGTGTGATGGAATACTCTCCACTTGCCTGGATGAGTGCAGCTCCCACAACACAAGAAGCTCGACACCATCCAGGCCAAAGCAGCCTGCTTGATTGGCACCCCATCCACCACCCTAAACATTCACTCCCTTCACCGGCGCACTGTGGCTGCAGTGTGTACCATCCACAGGATGCACTGCAGCAACTCGCCAGGCTTCTTCGACAGCACCTCCCAAACCCGCGACCTCTACCACCTAGAAGGTCAAGAGCAGCAGGCACGTGGGAACAACACCACCTGCACGTTCCCCTCCAACTCACACACCATCCTGACTTGGAAATATATCGCCTTTCCTTCATTGTCGCTGGGTCAAAATCCTGGAACTCCCTTTCTAACAGCACTGTGGGAGAACCTTCACAACACGGACTGCAGCGGTTCAAGAAGGCAGCTCACCACCACCTTCTCAAGGGCAATTAGAGATGGGCAATAAATGCAGGCCTCGCCAGTGACGCCCACATCCCCACAACGAATAAAAAAAAAGTAATGAAGTGCAGTCACTGTTGTAATATAGAGGCAGCGACTGCATCTTTTTGAAGGAAAACTGGATAAATATTTTGGGCAGTGGGAGTTACATCGAAACTATAGCACAGAAAGGCCATTCAGTCCAGCTGATCCATGCAGGTGTTTATGCTTCACACGAGCCTACTTAATCTACATTACAACAGTGACTGCACTTCATTACTGAACAACATTACTGAACAAGATCTGTCTATCCATTGGATGTAATTTACTTGGATTTTCAGCAGGTACTTGATAAAGTACTGCATATAAAGCCTTCAAAGAATATTTTACAACATGTTGTCTTAAAGGTTCCCACCTCAAAGATATCGACTAGATTTGTGCAGTATAGCCTGTTGGTTCTAAATGGTATCCACTATAGTATTATCACTATTAGTATATTTATTTTTATAAATAGTCATTCCACGAAACTTGCTTGCCAAGCTAATCTAATGATGCAGGTCCTTGATGAAAGGACAGTTACTACATGTTGCATGTTATCAAATTCCAATGCTTGCTATTTTCTCTCCTTCCACCACCTGCCATTCTGGTGCAAAGAAAATTCAAAGAAGTAACTGTGGCGAGGAAATTTGAGTAGCTAGAACTTACAAGTAGATGTAATTTCCTAATAGGAAAATTTGGTCTATTTAAAATGACTTCTTACCAGTTTTTGTGCCGATAGTCTTTCCCCTCACATTTTATAAACCTATGACTTGCTTTGCCTGTACTTGCTTTGTTACATTAAAATTTGGTGCCTAAGTTGCACATTTAGGAATGTAACTTGTGATTGCAATCTGCCATTTATTTGCTAGACATAAGTCATAGATGTTGATGCCTGTGACAGGTTTTATTTTTATATGTAACCACAGCATGAAGCTAGTCAGAACTGGCTTGAACCTTGAATTCATTTTGCTGATTTTCTCTTGGTGAGACTCATTGAATTTTTTTTTCTCCAGCACATTCCACAGTTGCTATAGACTGGGATCCTGAAATCAAAAAGATGTATTATGATGATCAAGAAGCTGAGGTACATAGTTTACCTTTGGAACTTTTTAACCACCATTACAACAAAATGCATTTTATGTAGTTTTCTGCAAGGGGGAGAGGTGAATAGCAGGAAAAGTCATTGGGTGGAAGAAAGAGACTGAATGCACAGTGAATAATTGTTTTTTTTCTAAGGAAGACTTTTGAAGGAACAAAAAGAGATAGCCAAGTAGTAGTTTTGGTAAAGAATTAAAGGGCAAGGATACAGTGACTGAAATACATGGAGCACTACAACACACTTGAGGTGAATATAGGAACAGGAGTAGGCCATTCAGCCCCTCGTGCCTGCTCCGCCATTTGATAAGATCATGGCTGATCTGTGATCTAACTCCATATACCTGCCTTTGGCCCATATCCCTTAATACCTTTGGTTGCCAAAAAGCTATCTATCTCAGATTTAAATCTAGCAATTGAGCTAGTATCAATTGCCGTTTGCAGAAGCGTGTTCCAAACTTCTACCACCCTTTTGTGTGTAGAAGTGTTTTCTAATCTCACTCCTGAAAGGTCTGGCTCTAATTTTTAGACTCTGCCCTCTACTCCTAGAATCCCCAACCAGCGGAAATAGTTTCTCTCTATCCACCCTATCTGTTCCCCTTAATATCTTTATAAACTTCAATCAGATCACCCCATAACCTTCTAAACTCTAGAGAATACAACCCCAATTTGTGTAATCTCTCCTCGTAACTTAACCCTTGAAGTCCGGGTATCATTCTAGTAAACCTATGCTGCACTCCCTCCAAGGCCAATATGTCCTTCCGAAGGTGCGGTGCCCAGAACTGCTCACAGTACTCCAGGTGCGGTCTAACCAGGGTTTTGTATAGCTGCAGCATAACTTCTGCCCCCTTGTACTCTAGTCCTCTAGAGATAAAGGCCAGCATTCCATTAGCCTTATTGATTATTTTCTGCACCTGTTCATGGCACTTCAATGATCTATGTACCTGTACCCCTACGTGCTTTTGGACATCCACTGTTTTTAACTTTTTACCATTTAGAAAGTACCTGTTCTATCCTTTTTTGATCCAAAGTGGATGACCTCACATTTGTCTACATTGAATTCCATTTGCCACAGTTTTGCCCATTCACCTAATCTATCAATATCGCTTTGTAATTTTATGTTTTCATCTACACTGCTTACAATGCCACCAATCTTTGTGTCATCGGCAAACTTAGATATGAGACTTTCTATGCCTTCATCTAAGTCGTTAATAAATATTGTGAATAATTGAGGCCCCAAGTCCCACATCCCTGCGGGTCTCCACTAGTCACATCCTGCCACTGTGAGTACCTACACATTATCCCTACTCTCTGTTGCCTTTCACTCAGCCAACTTCCTAACCAAGTCCGTACTTTTCCCTCAATTCCATAGGCTTCTATCTTAGCTAACAGCCTCTTATGTGGGACCTTATCAAATGCCTTCTAGAAGTCCATATAAATAACATCAACACTTGTATTAGTTAGCACTACAATGGTAAAATGCTGCTCCCCTGTTTTTAGAACATTGCAGGAGTACAAGGTTGATGGAAGTACCTGTGGGATAAAATTATTTCTTAGAAGTACTTAAAACATTACATTTTTAAAAAATTTCTTGGAACTATATTGTGGTATGGCTAAATTGAGCAGTATTATTGAATTTATGTTTATACCATGGTCTTCATTATTCAGGCTGAGATTTTTAAAGGATCTATTTTTTCATATATGGGCATCCAGAGCAGACTCATTGTTTAAACTCAAACAACTGTTTCAATTGTGTTACAGTAAATATTCTAGCAAGCCAGACCGCCAATGAACAGATCAGAATTAATCAATTAAATGGTACATGTAATCACAGCCATGAAGACCACAATTAATGGTGGTTGCATTTAAAAAGAGATCACATCTTCTGTGACTTAAATCACCACATGCCATTTTATCTTGATCCATGGTAAAAACACAGAAGCTTTTGTTACTAATTCACATTCTCTAACATTCTGAAAGTATATAAACCAAAACTTTGGTCCACCTATTGGACAACTATCCAACAAGTCACCAATAAATATTGTCAACTTGAATATTGGAAAAAAGTGTTTCTGGTGTAATTATCAAAATCAAAGAAGTTATCAGTTACAAATTAGTATCCAGAATCTTAAAGCGTCAGAGGAGTTTGCGGTGCTCTGTAGGTTTCAATGCAAAATATTTAATGGTGATCAGTAAGGGAAATTAATTCTTTTTTCCCCTGCTTCACTATTACTTGCAGATTTTTACAGGGGAAGAAAACTACACAAGAGAAAAGTTGTTTGGGTCTGTGGAGGTATATATCCCTCCTCAGCTGTCATCAGTTGGCTACTCAAAGAACTGTTTGGTAGCCTTTCCATTCCTGGTGCTGATGAGGGGCAGAGATTGATTCTCTGATCCTGTACTATTAGTAGTCTTTAAATGACAACTTGTGTACATAATCTCATAGAAATAAGAGAGATATGGACTGAACATATAATTAGCAGGCACCCACATGCAGAGTGATACATTTTCTGTGAATTGTGAAATATTCCTTGGTATTGTCACGATTTATAGATACAGAAAATAAAGAATGATGAACTTACTTTTATATAGCATCTTTCATGTCCTGATGGTGTCCCAAAATGCTTTACAGCCAATAAATTATTCTTGAAGTGCAGTCACTGCTGGTTTGTAGGCAAACTTGGCAGCCAATTTGCACTCAGCAAGGTCTGTTTTTAAGGCTTAAAATCCAAGCTTTGGATCACCTAATTACTACTTCCTGATTACTTTGTCTTCTAATAATTTTGACATTGGTGGTGACCTGCACTATGGGCCTCAGCCGTTCGTCATATTTTTTAAAAATTAAAAAAAACTAGTTGCTTAGTTCTTAAATGAAAGCTAATTACTGGTTGAATTGCTCTTGACATACTGCCAGCTTGGGGAGGAGGGAGCCTTGCAGGATGATCAAGTTGACAATCTACCCTTTTGGCTATGGAATGGTCCCTCTGAGGTGGTTTGGGGAAACTTCAGAATAAGTGCAGATAAATAATATCTGGGAGTTATTTTGTGGTGTAATCTAAATAGCTGGATTAGGTCACTATTAACTATTTGAGATTTACTTTCATCATTTAACATGGTGATCTCTTTGCTTTGTGATCTTCATGTTCACCTAGGGAATAAATTGGGACTAAAGAATTTTATAAAGATAGCACTCTTGGGCAATATATTGTGAAATGAATAACTTACCACTTCGTTATTTCTCCAGGCATATGAAAAGCATGAAAGTATGTCACAGCCTCAGAAGAAGAGAAGCTCAGTTGCATTGAGAGAGTGTATAGACTTGTTTACAACAATGGAAACCTTGGGGGAGCATGATCTTTGGTTAGTATAATTGATTTTCCCCTCTTTTCCCCACCCACTTTTTTTTTAAATCCTACCCAGATCCCCACCAGTCTTCCCCAGTGTTTTTTTACTTGAATGCTGTGACCTTTCAGGTCAAATCTGAGTTCAAGTGCAACTTGTAATCAGCTGAGGGGCAAGCTTTGTAACTTGGCAAAAAAGGCAAATTCAAATAATTGCAGCAGAGGGATTTCACCCAAGTGAACCATCATTGGTCTACTGGACCATTATATTTGGATAGCATTTTTATGTCGAGCTGTTATGCGGATACAAGTTAACCATACACTGAAAGCTCTAATGGATTTATGCTATTTTAGATACGGTTTACTGTTGCCATGTCTTTCACCATGGAATTTAAAATAATTGCATTATACAACTTGTTTTTAAAAATCGCTTGGACGAGAGATTTTATTAGCCTTTCACTGTCTTAATTTTTCTGCTCATCAAGGTGAAGGATGTTGGTGCTAGGGAATGGTAATCTTCCCATCTCGGGCAGTTAGTGTCCCATATCCAGTATAGCACAACCAGATGAAGAGGGAAGCGTATTCTATTTTGACCCACTATGCTTCAGCCCCAATCTCAGAAAAGTACTCCCTACTGCATCAGTATGACATTTTTTTGTTCAATTTCCCATTTCTGCTAGCCACCCAGTGGCCTCTGAGTGCAATTGCCAATTAATGCCAAATTAGGAACTTTCTCAAGACTGCTGAAACTCATTTCATATAGGGCCCTTACAACTAGTAGACAGAAAAGACTCCCATCCCATCAGTCTGGATGACATTTGACTCTTGGTCGCAGAAATGAAAGTCCAGAGTGACAGTCGGTTTTCCCAATGTTTAAATTTTAACTTAAATCTATTTTCTGGGTCTTTTTAAAGGTCTCTTTCTGTCAAGTTTGTTTATTTATAGCATGAGTAACAGTCATTCTAAATAGTACAAATGGAAACTTTCAAACTTAATGCTTTTGGCTGCCTTCCATGAACTCTGCACTACCACAACTATCTTAACTTATAAATATAGAGAATGTAAATGCAGAGTGTTGTAGAAAATGGTTTTCCATAAAAATGCAATTTCAAAATGAAAATGGAGGATTCGTTAGAAACTAAGAGTAAGTCACTGTCTTCTCATCTAGGATGTTGAAAGTTCAAAACCTAATCTTGGTTGGTATTTGAATTTGTTAATGTTCGTAGGAAGAGGAGGAGCTTGGGTAAACTAAAGAGTAATACTAATAGCAATATGTTTCCAGTGTTTATTATAAACAGACATTGACTGTTGGCAGTCTGCTATGGAGTCTTAATCAGAACAACTATTTTATCAGTGAAGTCTGTTGTGGAAACACTGAAGCACTATTCAGGATAGTGGGATTCTACAATGTCTTTGACATAAGTCAGCTGTATATCTTGCGTTAGATTGCCGGATTCCCAGCTGGCAATAGTTATTCAGGACATCATTTGGTCCATTTTGTGCAAGGTCATTCTCTATCTACCCTTGGGAGATGTTCTACTGTGTGTATGGGGTGGTTACTTAATACTCACTGCATTTGTAATTTCCATGATTGTTTAAATGTAGAATTATGGAAAGTTGGCATTGTTTACCTCAGGTGAGTTTCATTAATTATCATCCAAGTTATTGAATTTTTGGAGAAAATTATTCTCTTCCATTCTTTCCTCAAGGGGTGGGAATTCTGCAATGTCCAACTTTCCATGCCAGAATCTCCTTCAGAGACTGTCAAAAATCAAAACATCCTACTCTCTTGGCTGGAAATAGATGAGTATTTGGACACCGGTTCACGTCTGCAGTTTCCCATAGAAAAAATCCCCAATCTTATTAGATGAGTAAAAAAACTTCCTCACAGAAAAGAAAATCCACAAAATAAATTAGTTTAGCCACAGCTGGAGAGCATTGTATTTGAACCTGGTTGGTTATCTGCCTTTCGGTTGGAGAATGTATGCTTGGAACTAAAGGTGGAAAAAAATACTTGTTGGGGACAGAACTGCAGGCAACCTGCCATATTGAGTCGGCTGGTCCAGGCAGTGGATGTGGAGTGGTAACATACCCTGATCACTGCTGAGTTAACTGGTTACAATCAGGACAGCAGTAAGGGAGCAACAATTGGAAGCTCCCTGGGTAAGCAAGGGAGAAATTGCTCTGGATTCATACTCCAGATCAATATCCAGTGACTCTTGGTAGAAGTGCGTTTGTGTGGATATTGGGTTAGGACAGTATTGGGCTTGGATGCAATGCCTCCCAAGATCAAATAGGCACCTGATGGATACTATCCTGGCTCATATAGCAAGAATCTCTAATTTGCAAGATATTGGAGGGTGCCAGTGAAACTATCGCAGCAGGGAGTCAACAACAGGAAAGGAGGACTGAAGGAGGAAAAAAATAGTGGGGGCAGGGAGGCAAAAAGAGTGATCATCAATAAATTTAATATCCTGTGTACTGATCAATTTCCATGTCAAATTAAATGTATCCTTCAGGAAATATGGTATATTGGTATCTTACTACTACTACTTGTCTCCACAGGTACTGTCCTACGTGTAAAAAGCACCAGCAGGCCACTAAGAAGTTTGACTTGTGGTCACTACCAAAGATCCTTGTAGTACATCTGAAGCGTTTCTCGTATAATAGATATTGGAGAGATAAACTTGACACTTTAGTGGAGTTTCCTATAAGGTGAGAGCATATTACTTTGAAACATCTGAAGTAATTACAGGCTGGCTTGTTTTATGGTGTATTTGAGCAATAATTTTATATTCAAGTATTTTTCTAACGAAAACAATTACAATTGCTGTTCTCAAAACCTGGGCCACATGTCCACCACACCAATGTGCGATGCATAGGAGTATCAGATTATGGGTTCTCGCTTATAACCCTTAACAACATCCTGTCAACTGCCTGCCCTATTAATATGAAGTTGTATTGATCCAAAAATGGGGCACACGGGAGATTTTGGAGAACATTCTATTTAACAGAATAGCCTTCATTGGTGTATTTACCTTACCGCTGCTGCTCTAGAAGAAATGAAACTCACCTGAAGAGCGTTCTGCTCTGATCTCTTCAGAGCAGCAAGAAATATTTTTATGGCCAACATTAGTCTGCTCATGCAGACCACTAATGCTGTTCCCATTTGCTGGCCTGCACAAACGTTCATCAATTCATGAAGAATTGGCAACAGGGCAG
The DNA here is from genome assembly GCF_035084215.1 of Heptranchias perlo. Lineage (NCBI taxonomy): Eukaryota > Metazoa > Chordata > Chondrichthyes > Hexanchiformes > Hexanchidae > Heptranchias > Heptranchias perlo. The sequence continues at coordinate 9,995,570 of NC_090341.1, forward strand.
ATTCAATTGCATTTACAGCCTCTTGGTGTAGTTTTACACAGTATGAAACTGGCATATTAAATTGAAAAGAACAGGTGATCCCAGATAGTCTGAATCAGTATTTTACCACACATTGCATTACTATCAAATTTGACCAATGAAAGGGAAGAATATTAAATTTTCAGGCATCAACCTGCAACTCCTCCAATTCTGGCCTCTTCTGCATTTTCGCCCCCTCCCCCTTTGCCTCACTGTTAACACCCATGCCTGCAACCGTCTAGGCTCCATGTTCTGGAATTCTTTCCTTAAACCTCGCTTCTTTTAGGACCATCCTTAAGACTCATCTTTTAGCAGCCTTTTGGTCACCCCTCCTAATAGCTCCTTTGGCTCAACATTCATTTTTGTCTGATTAGCTCTGTGAAGTGCCTGGGACATTTTTCATGTTAAAGGTGCTATATAAATTCAAATTGTTATTCCTGCACAGTTGACAGTGGCAAACTCAGAGTCAAAAATTAGGATCTTTCTTGTCTGTTTAATCCTGAACATCTTGTAGCATTTATTGACTGAACCATAAGGGCTATCCATTACAAAAACTGAGTGGGAATAATTGAGTCTTCAAAGGGTTAAAACTGTCAGAAAAGTAAACTTTGCGGCAAAGTAGGGGAAAGATGACGTTCTAAGACTATGATCTTCTATTTAAGTTCATAGTCCTTTTTTGAATAGAACATGTTAAATCTGCAGCATAGGAGGAAGCCATTCATTTAATTTATTGAATCTGTGCCAACTCTTCACTAGAATAATCCAAAGCCAATCCCACTGTCCTACACTCTCCTATAGCCTTGTACCTTCCTCTGCTTCAAATATTTATCCATTTCCCCTTTAAAGATGCAAATGGTCTCTTCTCTCAACTACTCCCCGTGGCAAAGCATTCTATGCTGTAACAGCTCTGCATGAAATTTCTTCTAACCGCGCTCCTCACTCTTTTATTTTTGTAAATTAATGACTCATTATTAACTCCCCATCCAATGGAAATGGACTTTCCCTATTCACTATACACAGTATTCTTGTACAAATGTATCATTGCCTCTTTGCCCTTGCACTCTATTCCTGTTCATGGAACCCATAGCTTTATGTACATGCACTTTCAAGGAATTATGTATTTGCACCCCTAGGTCTCTGTTCATCAACATCTTTCCATTGTATATAATCCCATCCCTCCCAAAATACATTACCCACATTTCTGCATTTAATTGCATCTACCATTTGTCTATTGATTCTGCTAACCTATTTGTCCTCCTGATGTCCTCCTTGCTGCATACCAAAACCCCTATTCTTGTCATCACATTTTGATTGTGTTCCTTGTGCCCAAGTACAAATGATTTATACATCTATGCTACATTTAAAATCTTGCATCTATGTGCACTTCTATCAATGTAAAATTAAGGACAGAATATATGGCTTAAAATGGGGACTGAATTATATCTGGGTGCCCTGGTCTAATGATCCACTGCCCTCTAACCCCTCTTAACCAGAAGACTACACTTTTTCTTGACTCCCCGCGTGGAAAGTCGAGGGAAATTGACTAACGTAATTATTAAATACTTCCTTCACACAAACCTTACGACATCATGATTTTTGGTTGTGCTTTTGTGTTGACGTTTACCATTGTAAATGGCTGTGTTAATATTTCCCATTCAGTTTCACTGTCAACTGCAGTTACGCACACTAGTCAATGGCACTGTGGCACCATTTTTTGAAAAGCTTCTGAAACTGGCTGACATTCTCTTACCCGTCCTCCGTTTTTTGGGAGGTCTAAATCCAATTTTTTTTTTTTAGCTTTTTAATTAACTTAAGCAAGGCACCTATGGCCGCCTTTTGCCTCTGCAGGTGTACCCTCCTGTCATCAGCCCACGATTTTGGGTTGGGACATGCCAAACCCTGCTTCCCATGGTGGTATAGTTGCTGGCCTACCATCTCTGGGCTTGCACTAACCCCACCCCCCACCCCCCAATCAGCTTTTGCAGTTTCCCTACTTAACTGAGCCATTCCCCTTTCCTTGGTAGCTTTCCCCATAGCGACCCTTCTTTGTAATGGCTACGCCACTAATACATTTTTTGAAGTATGGGACTGCTTAGGATGATGTGAACTCACCACACTATACAAATATATACTATTAACTGTTTAAGTACCATAGTAAGCTAAAAGGCTCTTCAAGCTAAAACCCATTGCTTCCTGAATTTATTAATTCACCGGTACCCGCTAATTCCTCCTTTTTGTTTCTCTGCCCACTGCTCTGTGAATTTGTTGATTCACTATGCCTGCTGTCCCATTAACTTTTATTGGCTTGGTGTTTCTGCTGCTTCATTGATTTATTAATTCACTGGTGTCCACTACTCCATTAATTTGCTTCTGTGCTGATAACTGTACTTATTCATTTACTGGTCCCTTCTGTTCTGAATTTATTGATTCAGTAATGTCTGATACACTCTCAATTCACTGGTGCCTGTTTAGCTGGGCTGCAGTGGCCATGCATATGGTATTTGTTGCTTTCTGCAGGTTGGGTTTTTAATTTTCCTGTTGTGATTATGGAGTGTAAAACAAAACCAATAATGAACTTTGTAATTTAAGTTCTTCAGGTAATTCAGTTAATTTTTAATTTCCATGTTATTAAAGTGGCAGGGTCTGTTTCAAGGTGAATTATCATCAAATTCTTTGGGAACATAGAAATAAAAATTTTCACGGTTGTACAGATTTTGACTCCGTGTGCATTGTCATGTTATTTCATAGTTCCCCACTGTTGTTCTGTCATCCCATTTGCTAACTTTTCTACCTAGTTAATTTTGGCCAGATCGCTTATCACACTGAAAGAAAATATGAAGTTATTGAAGTATGAATAAACAGTTACCAATAGGCTTGCTTCAAGACCTCTTCTGCACAACTTGCATTTATATAGCGCCTTTAACATAGTAAAACGTCCCAAGGTGCTTCACAGGAGCATTAATCAAACAAAATTTGACACCAAGCCACATAAGGAGCTATTAGGACAGGTGACCAAAAGCTTGGTCAAAGAGAGGTTTTAAAGAGCGTCTTAAAGGAGGAGAGAGAGGCGGAGAAGTTTAGGGGGGGGATTAAAGAACTTACGGCCTAGGCAACTGAAGGCACGGCTGCCACTGATGGAGCGATTAAAATCGGGACTGCGCAAGAGGCAAGAATTGGAGGTGCCGAGAGATCTTGGAGGGTTGTAGGGGGTTACAGAGATGGGGATGGGTGAGGCCTAGGAGGGATTTGAAAACCAGAATGAGAATTTTAAAATTGAGGTGTTCCTGGTCTGGGAACACCATGTAGGTCAGTGAGCATAGGGGTGATGGGTGAACAGGACTTGGTGCAAGTTAGGATACGGGCAGCAGAGTTTTGGATGTCGAAAGGGACTTGTCAGGTAGTCCTGATAAAGTACTCTAGTTATAGCAATTGAATCACATGGATCCAGTGATGAAATACATTGGGTGCCTCTGTATATGCATTTTCTATATACTGTGGAACATTAATATTAAATATTTGTGTTTTTAATGTGTTTGTAGGGATCTGAACATGTCTGAGTTTGTTTACAACCCCAAGGCAGGTCCTTGCATCTATGACCTTGTTGCAGTATCTAACCACTATGGAGGAATGGGAGGAGGCCATTGTAAGTAACTTATCTTTACATTTCTTTACTGAAAAATGAAGGCTATTAACAAATGCATCTTTGTGGAAGAAAAAGTATAACTTGCTATGTCTTTCTGCCAACAGATACTGCATATGCTAAAAATAAGATTGATGGACAGTGGTATTACTTTGATGACAGTAGTGTATCAGGAGCATCAGAAGATCAGATTGTAGTAAGTTGCACTAGTTACGGTACAGAGACTATTATGGTTGTGTTTGGGAATTTCTCATTTACAAACAAATAATATTGAGTGAATGTTTGACTGCATACAACAATCATGTGTCCGGTTCCACTGACTGGGGACAAACCAATTTGCGAAGAATGTGGGCAGTTTGATTTTTTTCACATGGGAATATTACATACTCTGAAACTTCCTTCTGAAACCCCATTGTTTTAATACATCTCTCCCTACTTTCAAAATTCCCATTCACCTCTGCCTTTTGGGGACCTTCCCTAGTCCCCTTCCTCCTACTGACCACCATCTGTGAAATGCCTTGAATTGTTTTGCTTTATTAAATTATCCTTGCTGGTAAGATCGCATTTATTACCCATCTCTAGTTGATGCATAAAATACACTATATAAATTCACATGGTCGTTGTTGCTGCCAATGTGTCCTGCAAAGCAGTGATTTTTTTTTCCTTTAAAGGGTTTTACTGCTAAATTCCAGCAAGAAAAAAATCAAAATGAGATCTGTTTACTGACCTTATTTGGTGAACCATTATAAAGTAGTCTTCATTTTTTTAAACTTCTAATCTTGCACCTCTCACATCACTCCCTGTTTGAGTCCCTTCAGTCCAGCTTCTGTCCTAACCATAATACTCAGATGACCCTGGTAAAAGTCACCGATATCTTAGTGATTGCTACTGCAGCAAATTGGCCCTCCTTATCCTTTCTGAACCTTTTGTTATGGTCGACCACTCCATCCTCCACTACTGCCTCTCCTCTGTAGTCCACCTCTGGTCACTGCTCGCTAATGATTCCATTCCTACAGTAGCTTCCACTCTCATTCAAACATGGTCATCTCAAGGTTCCATCCTCTGCAACCTCCTATTCCTTATATACATATGTAAGCATAGGGTCAGCTTCTATATGTACGCTGACAACACTTAGTTGCACCTCTCTGCCGTTACCCTTAATACTATGAAACATTGTGCTGTGTGACTGCCTGTCCAACAACAACTACCTCCAACTAAACATTGGCAAGACTGAAGCTACCCTGTTTAGTTCTGCCAGAAACTCAGCATCGATTCCATCCCCCTCCTCAGCTGTTCACTAAGCTAAATCTGACACTGCGCAAACTTGATGTCCTGTTCATTCTGAGCTGGGCTTCAAATCTCTGATTCAGTCAAACATCAACACTGCCTATTTCCATCTCTAATGTTAACTGCTGCTGAAATTTTCATCCACCTTTTGTTACCTCAGTTTCTTCCAACACTCTCCTTGCTGGTTTCCTGAGCCCCATCCTACAGAAACTCCAACTCATGCAGAGCCCTGCTGCTTGCATCCTACTGTACTAAGACCCATTCACAGTGCCCTGGCCTCACCCACCTGCATTGACACCTCATCCGCCAATGACAATCATCAGCCATCTATAGATCCACGCTCTACCCTGCCTCTGCAAGCTGTTTTGATCAATGTTCCAGCTGCCATAATCTGCTCTTCAGATACTTGACCACTACATGCCCCTTCCTCTACCCTGAGTGGCAGAGCCTTTAGCCACCACAGCCTTGCTCACTCTAAATTATACATAGATAGAAGTTACAACATGGAAGGAGGCCCAACCAGTCCATGTCGGCATTTATCCTCCGAGAGCGCAAATAGTTCTAATCACATTTACCCACCCTGTTTCTATATTCCTTCAACATCTTTTCTTTCGTCCACCTGTCTAATCTAATGTTGACAGTTTTAGCCTCAACCACTAACCCTTGAGGTGAATTTTACAGCCTCTAAACTCTGTGTGAAGTTCTCCTACCCTCAGTTCTAAATCTTTCATTTAATCTTGAATTTATGGCCCCCCATTCTTGACCCTTAAATTTTGTAAACCGTTTGCTTCTATCTATCCTGTCCCATTCTTTCATAATTTTAAAACACTTGAATTATCTCTCCCTATAATCTTCCTTTAAACTTCTTTGCCTAGCTTTATCTTTCCCCACCTTCAAACGCCTCCTTAAAATCAACCTCCCCATCACTACCTTGCCCTAATTCTGCTCCCATTTTATGTTCCATGTCCCATGCTCTCCTTATGAAGCACCTTCCGACGTTCTACTACCTAAAGGTGCTATTTAAGTGTTGCAGTGTCAACTTTGAGTTTTTTGTGCAGGGAGCTTCTGTGACATTAAATCTGTTACTGACTATCATTTGGTTCCTCACAAAATGTGTAGGTGGTGCAGTGCACTAATGTTCAGAGGGTAGTACCTGAGTTCACAATAGTGAACTTCCATCCATACAACTGAGTGAAAGATACTTTCCTCAAAGGGCAAATCTGAGTGAGACTGTTGTGTTGAGTGCATTTCTAGTACTTACAGAGCAGTATTAGCAGAGTCCTGGATAAAAAAACAAAGTAGGTAGGAAATATTTTGTTTTTCTCTGCCCCATCCCAATTTTCTCCCTGCCTTTTTTCGCAGGGGTTCCATTCTAGCCCTCTGGTACCTCACTCAAGTAGCCATTCTTCTGAGTGTCTGCATACTACTTGACTATGAAGGGCATCACACCTGAGCCTGATCCTTTCCTTGCCTAACATCCACACCTGTGCTTTCTGTCAAGGGTCACTGGAGAGTAATCAGGAGCAGCAGCTCTGACTGATCCACAAGCCCAAGGGAAACACATCTACCCCTGCTGAGATCACCTAATTCAGTACAGACAGAAGGAAATATTTTTATTTTAAATGCATTGTTCTGCTGCATACTGGTGTCCAAATGTACTTTTTTGTAAGCTTGTATTGTGTTTGCAGAAAGCTGTTGGACAAATGTAAAGAATCACAGCTCTTGTATGATAATTTCTCGGTTTTTAGCTGCCATCATATGGAAAGTGTTTCCCCCACAGGAGCAGGAAAAAGCAATGCCACCTGCCATTTTGCACATGTTGTAATAATGGCCTCCAGAAGAGATACATGCTCCTTGCTTAGTCTCTCAGCTGGGAGTAGTGCGTAAAAGGGGAAGACAATATATTCAGAGCCACATTATTTATTGTGTTCTTGGTGAATTAGCTCAAATTCCTACCTTTTTTTATATATATATATATATATATATATAATAATATATGGACAAATCTGTTACCTCCTGTTATAAAAAGGGCCAACTACTTTCTCATTTAATTCTAGAAATGAGCTGTCAGCATTTAAAAAGTACTGTAGTGTTGTCACCAATAAAAACAATTATACAAAATGGTAGTATAGTTCTGAAAGTGTTGCTAAAGGGTAAATATGAACCTGTTATGAAATTCTATTGCTCCATCACTCCCATTTAGAAAGCCTGATTTTTAAAAATAAAATTGTACATCCTCCAGAGAATTGGCTTCCAAGTTCCTATCTCTTGAGCCAACTACTAGAAAGTATAGATGGAATGCCTTGCCCTATGCTCTGTGCAGAAGCAGCTAGACTCCAGTAAGCATTGCCTGTCGAGAGTTTGGGCACTTTGAACCCTGTTTTCATTTAATATAGCAATTTATAGCACAACTTTTAGAAATGGCATTACTTGGCAATTTAATTATAATATTGACTCTCCCCAGAAGTTTGACTCTTATAACCCCCTGCCCTCCCAAAATTGCTAGATGTGTGCAAGCAATGCACTTGTATCCTTCCTCCAGAGTTCCCTTCCCATGTAAAAGCATGTCACCTCTCCTCTCCTAGAGTGACTTGACTCTGGTCAGGAACTGGATTGGGAAGGAGTCATGAGGAAGAAGAATCAAATGTACAAAACCATGTCATATTGTTTCATGGTGTTGCAGTGCATTTCTCCCCCTCCCCCCCATTACTAAATATCTGATACTAATTGTGTTTTGTGTTTTTCCTAGACAAAAGCAGCTTATGTTCTTTTCTACCAACGCAGAGACCCCAATAGCCATCACAACAGCCCATCTGCTTCCCTCAGTACTCCTGCTGAAGAGAACGGTGAGAATAGAAAAAAGGATGAGGACAAAATGGACACCAACTAAGCTGGAAGTGCATGATTTGCCAACAAGAAATTATATCAACTGTTTTTGGACTATGCTGCTCTATATCATCAGCACCAGCTGCCTTTGGGGTGGGGGGGAAAGAACCCTCTTGATATCACCAACTTTTTAAAAACAAAATTGGTCAGATCTGGGTGAACAAAAATTACAGTTGCTTAACCTTTGTTCAGTTATGCTCTGGTTCAGAATCTACTGATTTCTGATAACTGAATTAATGAACGTCACTGTACTGTAAAATAAACTGCTTTGGAAATTTTTACGTGAAGTTCTTTTTCATCTGCTATTTGAGATCAGGGTTTTTGGTTTGGTTTATTTTTGAAAGTTGCAGTTTCCCCCAGTCCCTTCCCAGATTAATTTGCTACCCAATTTGGATTTTTAAGTTATGTCACAAACTGCTTGTATTGTTTCCTTATATTGGTATAATAGTATTTCTTTGCATGAATGACACCTTGCATCTTAACCTGGAAATCTTGCATTATAAATTTGTAGCAGAGCACTGGTTTATTTGTGGTTTGGCTACTGTGACTCATTAAAATTTGTAATATTATATTGTAATATAGGTGGCACAGGAACAAAGGTTTCCAGCCCCAGGTAAGATACTGATCCAAATCAGCATAAGCTTGCTGGTATGTATTGTAATGTAAATTTCACATCAGTTTCTTCTAGTCGTTTTGCCCAAACTGGCACTTTGTAAGTGGCTGGTTTTAATACATATCTCTACATAAATAAAGACCGGTGATTGGAGCTGTGACTTGTCTGTCGTGTGGGCTCACTGTGAAACTCAAGTGGAAACAGATTTGTGTTTTTTGAATACCAAATTTTGATTTTAAAAAATTGAATTAGAGCTATTATAAAGTTTATTTTATGACCTCTTTTTGGTTTGTAACACAAAAATTGGAAAATAGTTAGTATATAATGCAATAAACTGCTATGCACTTCAAGCAAGAACTTCTATAGAGAACACTGATTTTTCAGTCTTTTGTGGTCTCTATATTCCAGTATATTATGAGAATTATTCAATGTGTTTTTCTAAAGTTCACCTACAATTCTGTACTATCCTGAGTCTACCAATTTATTGTACATTAAAATTACTGAATAGGTCCAAATATTTCAGCTCAAAATGTATTAAAAAAAAACTTGTCAGCCTCTCCATGGCAAAATCTATTATAAGTGTCAATATTTGCCTGTAGATGATGCTGTAATTACTTTTTGCACCAATGTCCTTGTGCCCTCCTGCACAATTGTCTGCACTCTGGCTGAGCCACAGTACCCAGAGCTGTTGAAGCCAGTTGTAATGTAACTTCCAGACACTTGAAAAGTCTGAGGCTGAATTCCTGCCACCCCCCACCTCCCCTGTACTGCTACTGACTGCATTTGCCAATCAAAATCCTCATTATCACTCTAATCCCCCTCACAGCTGTTGAGTATGTTTGCTGTTTGCAACCACCCTCACTCCTCGCTGAAAGGCACTTTTCCATGCTGTCAGGTTGTTGTCTTGGAGCTGAAGTGTTCCTGGAATAAGACAGTGGATTTTCAATAGAATGTGCACCTTCCCATTCATCCTTCAGTGTCCACTACTTTCAAACCCCATCAGTCACATTGGAATTAAACAGCAACATCCTCCTGCTGCCCATCCTCCCAATCCCATCTGCCCTTTTCCCTTCACCACTCACCCCGCTTAATCTGAATGTGCAACACTACAGATATAGGCTGGTATAAAAAAAATTTAGTTCTGTATCCATTTCCCTGCTCAATGCTGAAACAGCCTTTTTTACATTCAGTTGGTGACTTCATCGTTACATCATTCCTAGGTAAAACTGTCATCTCCATTCCTTTCTTTCCGCCCAGCCCCCATGCTGTTTAATCTTGTGTCCTCCTATGTGGAAATAGCAAGCGAGCTCTTTCACATCAACCACCTGATAAGTTCTGAATTACTGTTTTGTTTTTATTTCAGGATCACTACAGTGGGTGGTATAACAGTGGTTAATGAGGGATAAAATTACTGCCATTTCCTATTAATGGCAAAAGACATTCTGTACCAGATAATGCAACGGGTTAATTCATCAGGGTGGCTGCAAATAGTTTAGCAAAGTGATTCTAAGCTCATTCTGACACTTTCCATCTCTTTTATCTCATTCACCATATGAAAACCAGAAGGATAATTGAGTTGCTTTCTTTATGGAGCCATTCCCTGATTAACTGGTTTCTTGCTCAGTCTGGAAACCTGAAGTGGTGGATCCACTTAAGGAGCAAGTTGCCGTTTAAAAATAAGAGATATTGGGTAGCCGCACTGATGAAGCATCTCTGCCTTTTCTAGTATGGAATTTCTTTTACCATTTATAAGGAAATGGTAATCATTTTATTCCTCACCAACCAATATTATACCTTACATTGCAGTTATCCTGAAGCGAACATTTAAAAAAAACTTATCTAGGTTTGGCAGAGGGAAGGGCATGAAGTACTTCACATCAGTTATTCAGATACATGACACATCAATTTTTCCTAAATGAGGTTTTACCTTAAGAGGACGGTATTAGAAGTGACTTTTTAAGACCATTTAATGCAACCTGCTGCTACTCAGTGTAGAATAGTGACCATTTTTTAATAGCATAGTGTATGGCTATAAATGAGTGTACGCAAAAATTCAAAAAGATAACCCTGACCATTTTTCATGTCTGCCCAAAAGGGTGGGCAAAGGCAACTGGATTATCCAGGCCTCATTTTCCTCCAGCTATAATTACGTGCTGCCTGACATCACAGCAGAAAACACAGTAAAAGTACTAAAATCCTCTGCTGAGGCTGCTGTTGTTTGAGCTCTTTCTGAATTATGTGTCTTCTATGAAATGGAGTTTCTAAAGGGAGACAAGCTGATCATAAAATCAGAAACTTACATTCTTGTGCATACTGTAAATGGAAGTATTGCTTGACAGGATTAAGTTAACCTGAATTATTTTGCACCAAAAGTTACACACTTATTCTTGTACTGATATTGCTGAACAAAGTTTATTTTAAATTTACAATATGTTGGCCTATGTAACATTTCAACTGAAAGATAAAATGCAGATTTTACAATTTGAAGCAAAATGCAAACTGCTTGTATCACACTGACGACTCAAACACTGACTTCACAGCATCGGCTCGCTCAAATCCAACTGTCAGCAGCTTTGTAACATCTGGTTTCACTAAAAAGTAACCAATATCCTAAAATAGAGTTCACACTTGCCTCCCAAGAACAGATTTAGACAGTCCTGTCTCTTATACATTACGCCTTTTCTACCCCTTCTCTACCCCCACGCCCCAAAAAACAGTAACCATAAATAAATACACTAGGTTTGATAATGCTCCTGTGAAATGCCTTGGACATTTTACTACATTAAATGTGCTATATAAATGCAAGTTGTTGGTTACTTATGCCTTGGAGCTAAAGTAAAGGTAGACTTGGCATAGGGAAGTGCACCAGTAATGCAACACTGCTTATTAGGATGTGTACAGAACATCATCTGACCATCACCAACACACTCTTAAGGCTTCCAAACAAATACAAAACTACATGGATGCACCCTTGTTCCAAACATTGGCACCTAATTGACCAGAAGGATGTCAAAGATGGTGAGATTACATGGGCCATGAGGGGAGCCCAGTGTTGAATGGACCACAGACTCATCTTTGCAAAACTTGATCTCTAGTTAGCTCCATTTTTAAGATGACAAGGTGAAAACCCTTCTGCCAGATTAAATGTTGCCAAACTTAAAGCAGCAGGAGTGGAAGATCATTTCAGCACTGTCAACCTAGCTTCTGGCAACATTGAAATTGACTAGAAAAACTTCAGGGATGGCTTATACTCTGCAGCCAGTAAGACCCTAGGGCCAAAAAACAGAAAACACAAAACCTGATATGACAAGAATGACATGGAGATCATTGAACTGCACTGTGAGAAACACACTTCAACCATGGTTGAAAGACCGGTCATCAACATCAAAGAAAGCTGCATATAGCACTAAACGCAGTGAGCTTCAAACAAAGCTGAAAGCCATGCAGGAAACGTGGTGGAGTTACAAAGCTGAGGAAAGCCAGGTGTACGTCACCATGCATGATGTGATAAGGTTCTATGAGGCACTACGAAATATCTGTGGTCGCCTATCTGGAAGCACCACTCTCCTAATAAGTGCTGATGGCTCCACCTTGTTGACTGACAAGACTCAAATCTTGGACAGGTGGGCTAACCATTTTAAGAATCTAAACCAGAAGTCCAGCATAGAAAATAAGGTCCTGGATCAACTACCTCAAAGTCTGACCATAGTACCTCTTGCTGAAGAACCTTCATTGTCTGAGACCATTAAGGCTATCAAGTCTCTCTCCAATGGCAAGACTGGTTCCGATGTTACACCTGCTGAGATATATCAAGCTGAAGGACACCAACTAGCTCAGTCTCTGACAGCTTTTCCAGCTGATGTGGTGAAAATAAATCATCCCTCAAGAGATGCATCCATTATCCATCTATTCAAACACAAGGGCAGTAGATATGTGTGATGTGTGTGACAATCATAGAGGAAATGCCCCACTTGTCATTGCAGGGAAAATCCTTGCTATGATTATCCTAAATCATTACATCGAGCTTATAGATGAGAAATTCTTACCTGATAGCCAGTGTGGATTCAGAAAAGGCAGAGGTACTACTGACATAGTCTTACTGCCAGACAACTTCAGGAAGTTTCAAGAACAAAACTTGGACCTTTGCTGTGCCTTTGTTGATCTCACAATTTCCTTTGATACAGTCAGCAGAGAAGGCCTCTGGAAACTACTGGCCAAAGTTGGCTGTCCCAAAAAGTTTATCGAGTTGAACCGCCAGTTCCATGATGACCAGAGTCATGGCAGATGGTGAAGTTTCCAACCCTTCCCTGTCCCCACTGCAGTCAAACAGGGTAGTGTTTAAGCTCCCATCTTGTTTAGTACCTTGTTTGCTTCTATGCTTACTTATGCCTACAGGAACTCGGACAAAGAAGTGTATATTCACTTCAGGATGGATGACAAATTGTACAATCTCCACCGCAGTCCAAAACTAAGACCTCTGAAGAACTTGTTCGGGAGCTCTTGTTTGCTGATGACTGTGCCTTTGTTGCCCACACGGAAGTGGACCACTACGTCATCATGGACCATTTCTTGGATGCTTGTAAGAAATTTGGGCTTACTATCTATTTGAAGAAGATGGAAGTTATATACCAGTTTGGTCCGGAAAACCTTGTGTCACCCAATATTACCATCGATGGGCACGTGCTGTCTGCAGTAGACAGGTTCACCTACCTAGGAAGCACCATGTCATGTGATGCGCTCCTAGATGATGAGGTGAACCACGGATTGTTTAAAGTCATTAGTGCTTTGGAAGACTCCATATATGGGATAAAAGTGGCATTAATCTGGTAACATAACTTAAGGTCTACAGGCAATAGTTTTAAAATCTTTACTGTATGTGTGCGATAGCTGGACCACTTACAGTTGCCACTCAGAAAACGCAATCATTTTCCACCTAGGCTGCCTCAGAAAGATCGTGAAAATTCTGTGGTGACACAAGATTCTGGATACTGAGGTCCTCAGAAAAGCATATATGCCAGGCATAGAGGCAATGATAGTCAAGGCGCAGCTAAGGTGGGTCAGTCACCTAGTCAGAATGTCTGATACAAGACTACCCAAGAAGCAATTCTACGATGAGCTGAAGCTTGGTAAACACTCCTGTGATGGTCAGTTCAAAGATATAAGGATTGCTTAAAGACCAATTTTAAAAATGTGACATCTAAATTGACACATAGGAGCATGATGCTTGTGACAGGAAAAAGTGACAAAAGATGATTCACAATGGCATGAAAAGCTTGAAAGGTTGTATTCAGATGGCCGAAGAAAAGACAGCCCAAAGGAAATCAAGGTAGCATCCTAGGCCCAACTATCTTCAGCTGCTTCATCAATGACCATCATAAGGTCAGAATGAGGGGCTGTTCACTGATGATTACACAGTATTCAGCTCCATTAGAAATTGCTCAGATAATGAAACAGTCAATGCCCACATGCAGCAAGACCTGGACAACACCAGGCTTGGGCTGATGAGTGGTAACATTGGTGCCACACAAGTGCCAGGCAAAGACCATCTCCAAGGGAGAGTCTAATCACCTCCACTTGACATTCAATGGCATTACCATTGCCGAATCCTCCTCCATCAACATCCTGGGGTCACTATTGACCAGAAACTCAACTGGACCAGCCACATAAATGCAGTGGTTACTAGAGCAGGTGAGAGGCTCGTGGCTCACGACCTGACTCCCCAAAGCCTCTCCACCATCTAAAAGCACAAATCAGCAGTGTTATGGAATATTCTCCACTTACCTGGATGGGTACAGCTGCAACAACACTCAAAAAGCTCGACACTATCCAGGACAAAGCATTCCACTTGATTGGCACCCCATCCACCAGTTAAAACAACCACTTCCTCCACTACGAGGGATCATGATACGCACCTATGCAATCCATAAATACAAACCCAATGTAGCTAAAACTGTATTACCATGGTACTTTCATGCTTTACAATCGATGAAATGAATCATTATTATTTGGTAATAAATAAAAACATTTGATAGATATTAAGCAAAGTAGGCAATAACTAATTATCTCAAATGTAAGGAATCTTACAACACCAGGTTATAGTCCAACAGTTTCAAATAAAACTGTTGGACTATAACCTGGTGTTGTAAGATTCCTTACATTTGTACACCCCAGTCCATCACCGGCATCTCCACATCATAATTATCTCAACTAATTTTCATTAAGCCAAAACCACATAGTTTTGGTAAAATGGCCTAACTCCATAGTGCTGACTTCTCTGTTAAGCTTTTCAGAACCGCAGTGATATTTCTGCACCAAAGTTTTATAAAAATGTTTATGTGCTCAACCATGCAGCTATACTGTCATGTCGTTGTAGGAGACTAATATCAAACCAGGAGCAGAAAAAAATGAACTTATCACGTGCTGCTATGTGCACTTGCTATTTATTAGCTAAAAACAGTTTTGGAAATTGTTGATGCAGACTATCTCAATTTTCCAGATTAAAGTGGTCACCAACAGTCATCAACTCCTATGATGAGATAAGAGAAGAAATCCACTGCTGTATGCACCAAATTAAAATTGCAATTTGTTGAAAGGGAAGGATAATATGGAAAAGTACTTCCCTTTTGCCAATATTTAGGCATTCAAGTTATCAAAAACCTCCAAAATGTTAAAAGCTTTCATTATTACCAGCAATAAACTCAGTAAGCGCTTCTGTTGACGCAATAGGTATTATTGGCATTTTCATTCCTGGATACTGATTCAAAAATCAGTCATGAAATATCTCAATGCTGGAGGTGGGTTTTTTGTTTCAGTGATTCTCCACACCAGGTGCCCAACCGTTGATAGCTCAAGAGCCATAAAAAGAAATTGTACACTGACTAACAACCACAAGTATTCACTATAGTAATGTACTATGCTCACTAATCTCACTGTAAACTACAAGTATACCATGCAAGAAACTCAGCCCATCAGTATGACTATATCTTAATAAAAATCTCACAACTGTGGACACTTTCTCTACAAAACCTTACTTCCTGCTGTCACTCCTCTTGTCACACTTTTGTGTCAACTTTTTTCCATTATAAATTCCTGTGACCACATCTACAACGGAAACCCCTTATGTAAACTCATCATCCTGTAATTGTACAATTAGGCCACCACGTTCCCACAAATCGCCGAAAGTGCTTTCTGGATAAAAACGATTCTCGGTAACTGAAATTTCTAATGTTCAACATAAAAAATGCACATTTCACAGTAACACTCTCAAATTCATCCACTGTATTGCCTTTTGTGTCTTTGAATCTTTTAATTTCTTCATACCTGGCCTCTCCCAAAAGCCTGGGCTTGGTCTAGATATCTTTGTCCAGAGTCGTGATGCCGTGATCTAAATTTGGATTGTGCAGTCAACCTAAATTTACCATTCAGTCAGATGTACTGATGGAAATTTTCTCTTTAGTTTTTAGCATGTTTCTGCTCAGTTGTTATACAAAATCATTTGAAGAAAAGCCAGAGAACAAATGTCAAAAGTTTTATTGAGGTAAAGGCTTGTATCGATTGTGCTTTTTAAACAGAGTCTTTGTGTCTTTGAGAAAGAGTACAAAAGGACAAACTACTGATTATACGCCTGTTGTAGCTTTAGCTTTGTTTTCTATAAACTCCAGAAAGGGTATTAAATTGAAAGAGAAAGTCTGTCTTTCTTCATCTTAATTTGAGTTTATTTTTCAAAAAAAACATACTGGTACTTTTCAATCCAGACCTGGTTTCCATATTTGTAGCTTCTCAACTTCAAAATTTGACATGTGGGATTGAATGTCCTCTTTGGTTATGCTGGTAAGCATAATCTGGGCAAGCAGGCCATAGAGTCAGAGAGGAGGCCCATTCCACTGGTTCCGCAGCAAGTTGTTGTGATCTAGAACGCACTGCCTGAAAGGGTAGTGGAAGCAGATTCAATAGTAACTTTTAAAAGGGAATTCAATAAATACTTGAAGGGAAAAAATTTACAGGGCTATGGGGAAAGAGCAGGGGAATGGGATTAATTGAATAGCTCTACCAAAGAGCCGGAACAGGCACGATGGGCCAAATGACTTCCTTCTGTGTTGCATCATTCTATGAACAACATCAATAACTTGTATTTATATAACGCCTTTAACGTGGAAAGAGTGCTTCACAGAGGCGTAAGGAAAAAATGAACGCTGAGCCAAAGAAGGAGACATTAGGAGAGCTGACCAAAAGCTTGGTTGAAGAGGTGGGTTTTAATACGGGTCTTAAAGGAGGAAAGGTGGAGTGCAGAGATGTTTAGGGAAGGAATTCCAGAGTGTGGGGCCTAGGCAGCTGAAGTCGCAGCATCCAATGATGGGGTAAAGGGTGGGGGGGAATAGAGAAGTGGCCACAGTCAATGGAACAGAGAGACTGATTGGGGGGGGGGGGGCGATGTTGTATGGCTAGAGGTTACAGAGATAGGATTAGGTGAGGCCATGAAGTGATTTAAACACGAGGATAAGAATTTTAAATTTGAGGTGTTGGGACATCGGGCGGCAATGTATGTTAGTGAAGACAGGAGTGTTGGGTGAGTGAGATTTGGTGCGGGATAGGACACAGGAAGCAGAGTTTTGGATTAGCTCAAGTTTACAGAGGTGGAGGATAGGAGGCTAGCAGGGAGAGCAACAGAATCTGGAGGTGACAAAGGCATGGCCACCATATATAAAACCCAGAATCCCATTTGCCTCTTTATGGCCTTTTATAGCCGCACTCCCACCTTTAAAGATTGATGTATCAGCACCCCTAAAGGTCTCTGTTCCTCCACTCTATTAAGAGTATGACCATACTTCCTTTCACAGTGCTTTTTCTCAAAATGTTCTATTTCACATTTCTCTGCATTAAAATTCATCTGTCATCTATCTGCCCACTCCATTAACCTGTTTAAGTCCTCCTGCAATCTCCTGCTTTCTTTCTTAATTTGCCAAATTTCCTAATTTGGTATCATTGCCAAACCACCAGCTATTCTAAGATTTCCAACAACAGGTTGCAACGCCAAGATCAAAAATGTCATACAAAAGCCCAATTTATTTCTGAGGCACTTGATAAGGCACTGTGTAAGTGCAGATTTTCTCTGGCTACCTGCAAAAGTTCAAACTGGAGCTTGCCAGTTGTCTAAGACCAACTACTGTCTTTCCTTCATGGGGGAGGTAGTGTTCTCTTTTGGTTAAGCTTGCTCCAAAACACATGGCAGATGAAATGTATGACTTCACATTTTTCTGCATTACACTTCATCTGTCATGTGTTTTGGAGCAAGCTGAACCAAAAAGCCGATGGGAGGACTCCTATGTGGCGAACTCAGTAATTTAATAGCTGAGCCAGGCAGGTCTATTATTCCAGTGTACTGTTGATGACTGGCCAGCTTGGCTGATTAATGGGACCTGGAGGTGTCGACCTGACATTTTTTCCACTCAGCTCCAACTAATCCAGCAAGCTTCGGCCCAAATAAATACGGCAGTCTTAACTGGTCAAGCAGCAGGAAGTTAACCAGTGTTGGTAAGCTGTGCAATTTCAGCTGGTTAAATTCCAGCAGTACATTCCTGTACACATTTGGGAGTCCCAATGCCTTGGCTCTTGCCAATCTTAACTAAGACCCTTTCAGTCTTCCCTGCCTCCTACAATCTACAGGCTTCTAAAGCACCAATCATTGATTTGTATGATCTATTCTTTTTGGCCTTGCTGGCAGTATTTGAGCTTTGACGCTTCAACCTTCTCTCAACAATTAAAAAATGATAATAAATAAACTCACCCATCCTTCTGATTCCTCCTCTACCATGGGATTGATAACCATGTGAACTTCGTGCACTAGAGCTATGGGAAAGATTACCTCTGTCCCGCAGGCTGAGGGAGAGGGAAGGACCAGCCGCCACAGAAAGTTCCAGGGTCGAATATTGATTTATTATCCAACGTTGATTTTTCATAGGAGTGATGATGAAGGCGCACTATAATGGGATGGGTTCCCGCCCTCCCGCTCGCACCCAGGGTCGAGCGAGCGCCGCTTTGCTCCTGGGCGCGCGTTACCCTCGTGCGGCGATGCTTCGCAGCAGTTTCTCCCGCGCGCCGCTGCGAGGGCTCGCGAGCGCCAGATCCGAGGTGGAGCCGAATAAACGCGCGATCGCGAGCTTCAAACGCTCGAGCCGGTGGAGTTTCAAACGCTCGAGCGAATTCACCAAAAAAGATAACGGGCACACCCACACCGTCATAGTACTGAAGGAGGCAATTCGGCCCTTCGTGCCTGTGCCGGCTCTTTGAAGGAGCTTTCCAATTAGTCTCTGCACCCCCCCCCCCCCCACCCTGCCCTTTCCCTTGTAGCCCTGTAAATGTTTCCCCTTCAAGTATTTATCTAGTTCCCCCTTTTGAAAGTTCTTATTGAGTCTGCTTCCACCACCCTTTCGGGCAGTGTGTTCCAGATCCTAAGGTCACCTGAGTGAGTGAAAACACTAAACAAAAAAAAGAGGATGGAGTTGGCAATAGCAGTTTCTGCTATTGACAACCTGGCGTGGCTGATTGTTAAAAAAAAATAAACAGTTTCTAACTAGCTCCAACCCTAACCCTTAAGTCTAACCCAAACATTTATTTGGTACGTGAGATGATGCGCCTTCATTCTCGTGCTCACGGTAATGTTTAAATCAACATTAAATCCAAGTATATGTGGTATGAAAGCAATTTGGTGGTTCGAGTTCCTTATAATCCACATACAAGATCCGCAGCCAGTGTATTGCACTATTTATACTGTAGGACATGGCTTCTTCACAAACTAGTCCCATCCAACCACTTAGCATTTTTAATTAATCCTATCTTAAATTGTCTGCTACAGTTTTTTTTCTTTTACGTTGTGCCACTACAGTGGCAGTAATTTTCAGAGACATCTCAGGGGGCACTTGGCCATGACTCGACCCCTCGCTTCATTTAAATAAAGTGGGCACACTTCTGGCAGGCAGACCAGGGTCGGGGAAGGGAAATCGTGGCATCAAATTTTAAACCAGGAGTTTCGGCAAGGGGCTTTCCTGCCCCATTTTACTCACGTGTTCACCTCTACAGCACCCAAAAATAGGCCATGTCCTCGTTGGGAGCTTCACTAATGCTGTGGGGGAGGGTTTAAATTAATTTGGCAGGGTGATGGGCACCAGGATGTAGCATTAGAAAGGAGAACCAAGGTGCACAAAGGATTGGGAGAGACAGATAAGAGTAAGAAATAGTACAGTATTAGGTGGGATCAGACTAAGAGAGTATACGACGCGGCGTGGTAAATAAGGTTGGTGAGATGCAGGTGCAAATATCCACATGGGAATATTATGTCCTGGCGATAACAGAGACCTGGCTCAAAAAAGGGCAGGATTGGGTACTAAATATTCCTGGATACAAGTTGTTCAGGAAAGATAGGGAAGGAAAAAAAGGAGGGGGATGGCAGTATTAATTAAGCAGAATATTGCAGTGCTGGAGAGAGGATGTGCTTGAGGGGTCAAGGACAGAATCTATTTGGTTAGAGTTAAGAAACAATAGAGGTGCCATTACATTACTAGGTATATTTTATAGGTCACCAACTCGTGGTAGGGATATAGAGGAGCAAATTTGTAGGGAAATTATAGAGAGGTGCAAGAACTACAGAGTAGAAATAATGGGGGACTTCAACTATCCTAATATAGTAATAGTGCAAAGGGCAAAGAGGGGGAGGAATTTCTGAAGTGTATTCAGGGGAACTTTCTTGATCAGTATGTTTCTGGCCCAATGAGAAAGAAGGCATTGCTGGATCTAGTTCTGGGGAATGAAGTGTGTCAAGTGGAGCAAGTGTCAGTGGGGGAACATTTAGGGAATAGTGATCATAGTATCATAAGGTTTAGATTAGTTATGGAAAAGGAAAAGGAGCAATCTAAAGTAAAAATACTTAATTGGAGGAGGGCCAATTCCAAGCAGGTGAGAATGGATCTAGCCCAGGTAAATTGGAATCAAAAATTGGCAGGCAAAACTGTAATCGAACAATGGGCAGCCTTTAAAGAGGAGATGGTTTGGGTACAGTCTAGGTACATTCTCACAAGGGGGAAAGGCAATGCAACCAAAGCCAGAGCTCCCTGGATGACGAAAGAGATAAAGAGTAAGATGAAGCAGAAAAAGATATATGACAGATGTCAGGTTGATAATACAAGTGAAAACCAGGCTGAATATAGAAAGTACAGAGGAGAAGTGAAAAAGGAAATAAGAGAGGCAAAGAGAGAGTATGAGAATAGTCTGGCGGCTAACATAAAAGGGAATCCAAAAGTCTTCTATACACATATAAATAGTAAACGGGTAGTAGGAGGAGAGGTGGGGCTGATTAGGGACCAAAAAGGAGATCTAAGCATGGAGGGCATGGCTGAGGTTCTAAATGAGTACTTTGCATCTGTCTTTATCAAGGAATAAGATGCTGCCAAAGTCACAGTAAAAGAGGAGGTAGTTGAGATACTGGATGGGCTAAAAATTGATAAAAATTGATAGAAAGGCTGACTGTACTTAAACTAGATAAGTCACCCTGTCCGGATGGGATATATCCTAGGTTGCTGAGGGAAGCAAGGGTGGAAATTACGGAGGTGCTGGCCATAATCTCGCAATCCTCCTTAGATATGGGGGTGGTGCCAGAGGACTGGAGAATTGCAAATGTTACAGCCTTCTTCAAAAAAGGGTGTATGGATAAACCCGGCAACTACAGGCCAGTCAGTTTAACCTCGGTGGTGGGGAAGCTTTTAGAAATGATAATCCGGGACAAAATTAATAGTCACTTTGAAAGTGTGGATTAATAAAGGAAAGCCAGCACAGATTTGTTGAAGGCAAATCATGTTTAATTAACTTGACTGAGTTTTTTGATGAGGTAACAGAGAGGGATGATGAGGGCAATGCAATTGATGTGTATGTGGACTTCAAAAGGCTTTTGATAAAGTGCCACATAATAGGCTTGTCAGCAAAATTGAAGCCCTTGGAATAAAAGGGACAGTGGCAGCATGGATACGAAACTGGCTAAATGACAGGAAACAGAGAGTAATGGTGAACGGTTGTTTTTCGGACTGGAGGAAGGTATATAGTGGTGATTCCCAGGGGTCCGTACTAGGACCACTCCTTTTTTTGATATTAATGACTTGGACTTGGGTGTACAGGGCACAATTTCAAAATTTGCAGATGACACAAAACTTGGAAGTGTAGTAAACAGTGAGGAGGAAAGTAATAGACTTCAAGAGGACATAGACAGGTTGGTGGAATAGGCAGACACATGGCAAATGAAATTTAACGCAGAGAAGTGCAATGTGATACGTTTTAAAGTAAATAAAGAAAAACTATTCCCATTGGCAGAAGGGTCGAGAATCAGAGGACACAGCATTAAGGTGGTTGGTAAAAGAACCAAAGGCGACATGAGGAAAAACTTTTTTATGCAGTGAATAGTTATGATCTGGAATGCGCTGCCTGAAAGGGTGGTGGAAGCAGATTCAATCGTGGCTTTCAAAAAGGAATTGGATAAATACTTGAAGGGAAAATTTTGCAGGGCTATGAGGAAAGAGCGGGGGAATGGGAATAACTGGATTGGTCTTACAAAGAGCCAGCACGGATTCGATGGGCCGAATGTCCTCCGTCTGTGCTGTAACCAATGATTGTGTGACTTGTTTTAAGGAACATCCAGGCCTAATTTGGGATGTGAATTACTGGGAATAAACTACACACTATGAATAAGAACAACTTCTTCACTGGTCCCAGGGAAGACTCCATTATGATCATTGAAAGAGTTCCAACCTCAATAAGTTGACCTGCTCAATAAACAGACTCACATCTTGACTCTCCAAAGCCTCTCCACCATCTGCAAGGCACAAGTCAGCAGTGTGCTGGAATACTCTCCACTTGCCTGGATGGGTGCAGCTGCAACAACACTCAAGAAGCTCGACACCATCCTGGACAAAGCACTCTGCTTGATTAGCATCTCATCCACCAGCTTAAATAACCACTTATTCCACCACAAGGGACGATGGTATGCACCTAAGCAGTCCATAAAGACAAACCCAATGTTGCTGAAACTATTACCATGGTACTTTCATGCGTTACAGTCGATGAAATGAATCATTGTTACTCGGTAATAAATAGAAATATTTGATAGATATTAACCAAAGTAGATAATAACTCTAATTATCTCAACTAATTTTCATTAACCCAAAACCACTGGAGAATGTTCGAGTGGGGACATGAAAGACGATCAACATTTCTGCACCTGAATTGTAATGCGCTGCCCAAGGAAAAGAATCTTTAAATGCCAATTTTTATTGCCAATTTAAAAACCTTGACTTTTTCAGGTTTCATTTTTGGTGTAAAAATGGATCCCAAAAAGCCCAGGTAAATGCTGAAAAAAATCAGCAAAAAGCAAATTTTAATTTTGAACATCACTAAAACTCAAAAAACAAGAGGGAAGGGTCTTTAAAAAAAGGATAGTCAAGTTAAATAATAATCCACAACTAATTACACAATTCACAGACACTTTGATGTGGCTCACCATCAGTCTCTCACTTAGCCCCTAGATAGTTTAATTTAATTAAAAGTTAAATTGAAAAACCTGAACTGAATACACAGACCTGCTCCGCCGGAGGTGGTGTAACAGTGAGGGCACTGGTGACTTCCACTCCTCACCGCACCAGACTATATGGGTTCATGAGGAGGTCATCTCATTAGCATGCAAGTGATGGACACCTGCATCACTATGGGGGCCACCAGAGCAAGGGCGCAAGAAAAGCGGTATTGACCAACCACTTGTGTAGCAGCTGATGCCACTGAAATGTTTATCAATTTCTTTTGGCCCAATTGTCCTCATATATAAGGAGGCAATTTCAAGGACAATTTTTTTGAGTATTGCAGTGTGGGAACATCCTCCCTTGGCCCTCCACCTCCAACGTCAGGGGCCATGTTTGGGGTAGACAAGGTTCTTTATCCAACCAAGCCCCTGCGCAAATTAGCAGCCTGGTCCAAGGCCTGACATATCCAGATCCAAGCTGATTTCACACCCCTGCCACTGCAATTCAAATCGATGTATTCCAAGAGTGCAACACCCACAGATTTTCAGCGTCACTATATTTATTGTAGCTCCAGCCATCTACCTGCCAGTATGATGGTGCAATAATAAAAATTGTTGGAGATTAGGCACAGGGGAACAGTTGCAATCTTTTAGTAAATAGTGCCGCGTGCCATAAGGACTTATGTTTGCCACAATGTGAAGAATATAGTCCTCAGTACCTAAAGAAGATCCCGATCCCCTTAAAAAAACACAAATTGCACAACTTTATTTCTTTTCCTGCTGAAGATCAGATCCAGAGAAGTGCTGCATCACATCTGTGGTCAGTACAGCACATGCAGCAGCAAATGTGTTTGATGAATATATGGACACAATGGGTAGATGTCTCCCAATCTGATTTTTGTTCAGAAAATACAGGGAAATTTCAGGGTTTCTTTCACAAATTCAGGAGAAAATCAGTTTTTACTGATTCTCCCCAAAAAATCTGGTAATTTATCAGCGGAAAGATTTTAACAAACCCTAAATCTGAGTTTGACATCCAATTTTACGTACAAGGACCAATGTCGACTCTCACCGAACGTCCCCAGACACCGTTACAAGCTAAGTTGCAGTCTCTTAGTATCAAATTTTGTTTGATAGGCAGATTTATGACAAATAAGAAAGTGCAATTTTTAATTTAAGTAATGACAGCATATAGTTCCTGCTGTAAAAACAATCACAGAATCATAGAAAGGTTACAGCACAGAAGGAGGCCATTCGGCCCATCGAGTCCACGCCAGCTCTATGCAAGAACAATCCAGCTAGTCCCACTCCCCGCCCTATCCCCGTAGCCCTGCAAATCTTTGCCTTTCAAGTACTTATCCAGTTCCCTTTTGAAGGCCATGATTGAATCTGCCTCCACTACTGCCCCAGACAGTGCATTCCAAATCCTAACCACTCGCTGTGTAAAAAAGATTTCATGTCACCTTTGGTTCTTTGGCCAATCTTTAAATCTATGTCCTCTGATGCTTGACCCTTCCGTCAATGGGAACAGTTTTTTAAAAATTCGTTCATAGGATGTGGGCGTCACTGGCGAGGCCAGCATTTATTTCTCTCTGTCTAGACCCTTCATGATTTTGAATACCTCTATCGAATCTCCTCGCAACCATCTCTGTTCCAAGGAGAACAACCCCAGCTTTTCCAGTCTATCCATGTAACTAAAGTCCCTCATCCCTGGAATCATTCTAGTAAATCTCTTCCGCACCCTCTCTAAGGCCTTCACATCTTTCCTGAAGTGCGTGCCCAGAATTGGACACAATACTCCAGTTGTGGCTGAACCAGTTCATCATGACTTCCATACTTTTGTACTCTATGCCTCTATTTATAAAAACCAGGATCCCGTCTGCTTTTTTAAACCACTTTCTCAACCTGCCCTGCCACCTTCAACGATTTGTGCACAAATACCCCCAGATCTCTCTGTTCCTGTACCCCTTTTAAAGTTGCGCTCTCTAGTTTATGTTGTCTTTCCTCGTTCTTCCTACCGAAATGTATCACTTCGCAATAGCTGAGGACTAAGCACCAATCTTTGCGGCACCCCACTAGTTACAGCCTGCCAACCTGAGAATGATTCGTTTATCCCTACTCTCTGTTTTCTGTCCTTTAACCAATCCTCTATCCATGCTAATGTATTACCCCCAACCCCATGAGCCCTTATCTTGTGTAACAACCTTTTATGTGGCACCTTATCGAAGTTTTGAAAATCCAAATATACATCCACTGATTCCCCTTTATCCACCCGCTAGTTACACCTTCAAAAAACTAATGAATGTATTTATATTCTTTACATTACAGGCCATTTGAAAAAGTGGTGCAGATATATAAAATAAAAACTAGATGCTGAGGAATAGTTTTCTTTGTGGAATAGAGTTAGCTGAATATGTGGGCATTTATGTGGAGTTATTTCCCAGTAATAAGAGTTAATACCTTTTAACAGACTGAGATTACATAAAATTAGTTGATGCACTAAGTTGTAGTAGAAAGATAATGCAAGAAATGAAAGTTGGTGGGAAATCTCAGGAAAAACTTTCTGCCTGTTATACGTGGTCCAAGTCTCTGTAATAAAACTGGAGTGAGATGCACTTTTTCATCAAAACAGATTTATTAGAAGAACCTCCTTTACATTAGATTGTAACAAGTTAGTTTCTATGTCCAGTTAGACTTTTACAGCTACATCAAGTACTTTTCAGTAGACCTTTGAAAAAGCACCATCATACAGTAAAATGCTTAACATTAGCAAACTAGTTTGGCTCATTCAGTAGAGAAATTGGGACCTCACTGACTAAGGAAACTTCTTTTGGGCATAGATAGGTTCTGTGTCTTTTCCATTTACAACAAAAGAAATTCTAAACAGAGGGAACAGACCTATTAGATTAGCACTATAGATAATGTAGTGAATCTAATTTTGCATACATGTGGCGGTGGTTGTATTTCCTTAAAATTTTACAACTTATATATCACATACTTTTGACTATACCTTTCAAAAAGCACCATCATGTAGTACAATGCCTAACGCTGAAAGACCACTGCAATTTTTAACATACTAAAGGTCCAACTTTTACATCTGCAGTATCACCTGGTCATTCGCCCTTTGGCAGAAGAGCTTTGATGTCTTCTTCAATGTCAATGGTGAGGAAATTTTTGCTGTATCGCCTATATGGCTCACCATCCGTCCCAATAAGGAATTTCTCAAAATTCCAGCCGATATCGTACCGACGGACTGGCTTCCAGTCTATGAACTTGGGATCAACCATTAAGGTGTTGGGATCATCATAAGCTTTAGGCAACTTCTGTTTCAGAAAAGTGAAGACTGGATTCTCTTCTTCTCCATTCACATCAATCTTTTTAGACAAAGAGAAATTCGGCTCAAAGCCGTTGCCTGGACGGACATATTTCAAGGAATTAAGGATCTCCTCATTGTAGATATTTTCCTACAAAATCAATGTAAAACAAGGTCAGGTACAAGGAGTATTAATTTGCAGCTTTTCTTTTGACAAACCACAGGCCCATTTTGTGGAAACACAGAGCAGGTCAATCAGCATCGGTTTCGGATTTGTACCCTTCTTCAGAACAAAAGGGTACCAACCTCCACTGCCTATTCTTTTCTTCTGTGGAGAGAACAGGCAGTGGAGGTTTCAGGTTGGTACCCTTTTGATCGGAAGAAGGGTACAAATCTGAAACAGATGCTGATTGACCTGCTGTGTGTTTCCTAATTTTTCTATTTTTGTTTCAGATTTCTAGCATTTGTAGCTATTTGTAGCTTTCTATCCATTTTATGCGAGTTATTCTCTCTATGGTGTATGCAATTTTCCCTGATCGTTTTCGATGTTCTTACTTCAGTACAGTACCAACTTTTCTTCGCAGCTCAGGAAATTGATTCTTGCTGAAAATGGCAGCACCTATGAAACTGCCACAAAATTGGAATTCTGGAAAGCAATACCCGATTTAAAATGATAATGTCTTAATTTTATCGGAAGTTTATTAATTTACTGTAGTTTGCAAATGTCAAAATGTTACTAAATATAAGTAAATTAATTGGGGCTACTACAACATAAGTTACTAGTTTATTTAAAACAGTTTGAGGTCTCCAAAAGAGAATACAAGTCAATTAAAGTAAGTGGTGAAATGTTTGGGGGCAAAAAACATCAAAGCACTTTGTTTTTCCTGAAAAGTGTCAGTTTTACCTGGTAACCAAACTGGTTGCAGGGAAAACCCAGAACTACAAACCCCCGGTTGCCGTAGCGGCACTGGAGCTCGTTCATCTGGTGGTAATCCCTGATAGTTGTGCCTCATAAGGATGCAACGTTTTCAATCAACACCACCTTTCCTTCGAGGTTGAAGAAATCGAAGATTTCACCATTGAGAAGCTCTGCAGACAATTCATAAAATGTCATTTCGGTGTCCGCCATCTTCCTTGCCAGTCTTCTGCAGTGTGGCCTGCGAATCTACTCTTACACACAGATGTCTGTACTGTTCAGGAAGTGGAACCACGTGTCCAATGTATCAAATCAGTAAGAATCCTTCAACTGAAATTTATGTTACTTTGATCCAAGGAAGCTTACAGCAAAACGTCATGGCTCTAAACAAAATATGTAGAGCATAAGTTATATATAAATATGTCTTTAAAAATCTATATATTAAAAATCTTACATCTGCATGCACTCCTGTCTACAAAACCTTACGGCCTGTTGTTATTGTCACACTTATGCCAACTTTTTCCCATTATTAATTCCTATTTACACATTTATAATGGAAACTGCCTATGTAAACTTGACATGCTGTAATTACATCCTCTTGCCAGTAGTGATGCTGTAGCACCTCAATTTTGCATCTCCCAGTTCCTCAGCCTTTAATGCACAGAAACTCCTATGCTCCAGACAATTCTACTTCTACTTTAAGGACCACCAGATAGACCTCTCATTGCCTGGAGAAAGTAGGACTGATGTGCGCTGTGCATGCTTCACCCATTTCTCCTTGAAAGTTGCAATTGAGGCCTTACAACAAGCGTAGGACCCCAATTTGTATATCTTATTAGCCTCCAGCCTGTTTTGGGCAGTAGTGCTAGGCGCCCATTTAAAGTTCTGCCTGAAAGTTGATTCAAACAAGGAAATGTGTGACCAAGGTCCCCATCAGATTTACAACTGCCGATCACTCATTTTTCAGGTGAGAAACGGGCAGCCACAGTTCAAAGACTCTCCCTGTGACTTTAAAATTGTGATTGAATTATGTCTGCAAGCTCTGGTGCATTATCCCATGCCCTTCAACCCCACTTGACCTGAAGACTACACATGGTCTCAACTCCCCATGTACAATGCCACAGAATGCAACTAGTACTTAAAAATAAATGTACATCCCTACGAAAGTTAAACCAAAACAAAATATTCATAAACTGCATTTGGTAAATAACTATATGTGGTAGTTGCAAGTCTGTGCTTAGTTTGTCATCTCAGTCAAGATGTGCTACAGAAGCCCCGATTTTAACCTAGCTCGCCCAACAGGAATGGGGTGGCTTCGGGTTGGATGCCCATTTTACACCCCATCTGATTTTACTCTCCATTGAAGTCAATTCCTCCCTATCCTCTTGTTATTCCTTCATATCCTTTCCTACATTACAACAATGACTACATTTTAAAAGTACTTCATTGGCTGTAAAGCACTTTGGGACATCCTGAGGTCATGAAAGGCGCTATATAAATGCAAGTCTTTCTTTATCCTCCTCAATTTCTCCATGGTGTTCATGAATCACCACACCAACCTTCCTCCACCTTCTCTCCTATGTGGTCAATGTCTGTGCTACCATCCTCACTTGATTCCACTGTGAATTTCCACATGGCAGTTCTCCCATAAATTTAAACTTTTATTAGATCCCACTTTAACCTTCTCTTTTCCAATGAAAAAGCCTCATTTTTTTAGCCTTTCTTCATAACTGTAACCTCATCCCCAGTACTATTTTAGTGAATCTACACTACCTTTTCTATGGCTCTTAATATCTGTAATATAAAGATCTATTTATCTGCATCTGTAAATTTCACTGTTGATCCACTTTGTAAAGAGTCTTAAATCTTTTTTTCACTGTTCCTTTTTCCAAAATGTACTACTTCATATTTCTCTGCAGTGAACTCCATTTACCACCTATCTACATATGCCGCTAATCTGTTTATATCCTCCTGCAATGTCCTGATTTCTTTATCAGTTTTCCACACCACCTAATTTAGCATCATTAGCAAATTTTGTTATCATTCCTATCATGTCCAAATCATTTATGTAAATAGAAAACTTCAGCAAAAGATCCTCAATAATCTACTGTTCTAAAAGATGTGTCAAATAGTCTGAGTCATGAATTCAAGCTGTCTCCTAACAGCAACTACAACTTGCATTTATATAGCACCTTTAACGTAGTAAAACGTCCCAAGGCGCTTTGCAGGATCGTTTTCAAACAAAATTTGACATCGAGCCACATAATGAGATATTAGGACAGGTGACCGAAAGCTTGGTCAAAGAGGTAGGTTTTAAGAACATAAGAAATAGGAGCAGGAGTAGGCCATATTGCCCCTCGAGCCTGCTCCACCATTCAATAAGATCATGGCTGATCTTCTATCTCAACTCCACTTTCCCGCCCTATCCCCATATCCCTTGATTCCCTTAGTGTCCAAATATCCATTGATCTCAGTCTTGAATATTCTCAACGACTGAGCATTCGCAGCCCCCTGGGGTGGAGAACTAAAAAGATTCATAGAGTGAAGAAACTTTTCCTCATCTCAGTACTAAATGGCCGACCCCTTATCTTGAGACTATGACCTCTAGTTCTAGTGTCTTAAAGGAGGAGAGAGAGGTAGCGAAGCGGAGGGGTTTAGGGAGGGAATTCCAGAGCTTAGGGCCTCGGCAGCTGAAAGTATGGCCGACAATAGTGGAGCAATTAAAATCAGGGATGCACAAGAGGCAAGAATTCGCGCTGATTGCAAATCTGCGGTTTCCATAAGCTGACCCATGTCTCCTATTATCTGAAACTTGCAAACTTTATGCAAGACATGAATAGATAGCATGTCAAAGCATTAATAATTACTCTTTTACCACAATTTTAAACTCCAAAGACCACATGGGTTTCCCACCATATTACTCTGTCCAGTCTGAAATGCAGTAAACATCACACTGTCAGACCATATTGTTCATGCTAGTTGAAAGGGGGCCGCAAACGTTGCATATGGAAATAGGGGGCATTCGGCCTCTTTTTCTGCCTTTACCCATATGGCAGGCAATGCACTTCCAGCATGTAATGAACGCGCACCGCCCGTCATATTGAATGCTTAGGTGCCCATTTTGCACCTGCAATACTGTATGACATCATCAAATTTCTAGGCAAATAGTTCATTGCATCAGTCTGTACCCAATAGGAGATGGTGTACAAACAACTTATTCATCCAGTCTCCCAAGCAGCAATGTCTGAATAAAAAATATCATTTTCTAATTCACTTAGTTCCACATCCACAACATCAGCCCCTCTGCCCCTTTGTTTTACTACGTTAAAGGCACTATATAAATGCAAGTTGTTGTTGCCCCTACCTTACCTCAATTACATATTTATGGGTCTACAGTAGATATGCTAATTCCATCAGTGAACCACACATTACCTATGATCTGAAGCACATCTTTACTGCTCAAAATCTAGTTAATTAACAGTGTGACTCTGGGATCATAACAATAAACTCCTTGTTGTGTGTACTGGATACTATGATCTTGCACATGCTACCACATGTGTTCTCATGTCTCCTCAGGAAGTGGACTGAAAAGCACTCTGGTGAGACAAGACCAATTGTAAACCAATAAACTGATTAATTTTACATGAAATATAGAAATACAGTTTCACGATTCAATCAATTCCATATCATTCCACGTATCATAAAACAACTAAATACAGAACTTGCCTCTATTATAGCTAAACTCATATGTTAGCAGACCCTGAACTAACTGGCACTAACCTTTTTCTCACTGGCCTTCTTTTCTATTGAAGTCAATAGAAGGGAAAATTGCACAGGGTGTATAATGGGTGGCCAATTTACACTAATT
Source organism: Heptranchias perlo (assembly GCF_035084215.1). Taxonomy (NCBI): domain Eukaryota; kingdom Metazoa; phylum Chordata; class Chondrichthyes; order Hexanchiformes; family Hexanchidae; genus Heptranchias; species Heptranchias perlo. Next base: position 10,026,662 of record NC_090341.1, read on the forward strand.
TAAATCACCCATTTTACATTATTGCCCAAAGTTAAAATTACCCCCAGTATGTTGTACTAGTCAGAACTACTGGTAAATCGAGATGCCAGTGGAATCTCAGCTTTACTTGCCAATTGCACTTATGGACTGATGGATTAATTATGTTTAACCATTTCTTAATATTGCAATATTTTCATATAATTCTACACATTATGAACATCTATGTGAACAATTAAAACACAGCTTCTGATTTATTAACATTCTTGGCCTCACTGACTTCTCTGTCTCAAATGAAACTTCCATGTCCCCTCCATTGCTAAAGCTACCTCCAAAAAGAATGGTTTTATCCTTCATAACTACTGCTGCTACATAAGGGAGGCTCTTCTGGCACCTCTCTCACACTCGAGGACAGGATATAAGAAAAAGCTTGTCCTCTGACAGATGCTCCTTTTCTTAGATCTAATCACCAACCTTTCTCTTTCACAAAATAGAAAATGCTGAAAACTCTCAGGTCAGGAGTGAAGGAGCACAGAGTAGCAGCTATCGACAGAGTCTGGTTTCGACAGAGTTTATAATTGGGAATTTGGTGAATATGGGGATTTTTAAGGGTTGATCTTTATCTAAAATTTGACTAAGTTTAGCATCAAGCATTTAACTTAAATTTAATCTTAACTTGCAGGTTACAATTAGTGGTAAACAAGCAGCCTGAAGTGGCAGTTGGTCACCTAGTTAATTAAGTGACTGGTTAGAACTGGTAATCTACTGTCAGCTGGGGCTGACTCAAGTGATTGGCATTCTAGCTAGCATAAATTCGGAAGGGTTTTGCTAATGCATGGAGTAGCAGCTATTGATGGAATCTGGTTTTGACAGAGTCTCTAATTGGGAATTTGATGAGTGAGGAGATCCGGTGCAGAAAGGGGTGAGGTGCATATGTTTAGACAGCAGAGAGGAGCGTACCAAGAGCGGGTCACAGCAACAGCAAAACAAAACTGCAGTGTGATGTCACAGGTAAGGCAGGTAGGTGGTTGGTGGTGAGTATCTCTTCTGTTTTCTTCTTTCTTAGGATTGTGTGCTAAGTAACTTATAGCATAAAACTAAAAAATTTTTTTTTAAAAACTAAACTGAATTTAATAAATTAAACAGGGCTCAACCTAAAAATAATTTGATTGGCATTGTAGTAATCAATTAAATAAATAATATAGTTATGACAGGGAAGGAGATGTGTTGCAGCTGCAATATGTGGGACCTACTGGACAGTTTTGTCCAGGGTGACTACATCTGCGATAAGTGTCTGAAGCTCGAGGAACTTCGCCTCCGAGTTGAGGAGCTGGAGTACGAGCTGCAGACATTGCGAGGCATCCGGGAGGGAGAAAGTTACCTGGACACTTTGATCCAGGAGACAGTCATGCCCCTTAGACTAAATACTGTAGAACTGGCATGTGGTCAGGGACAGGAGGGTGTGACTGCAAGTGAGGCAGGTACAGGAATCCAGAAGGTGGCATTGCAGGAGCCTCAGCCCCTGCACTCGTCCAATAGATATGGGGTTCTTGCAGCCCTTGTGGATGAGTGCAGGGACTGCAGGAAGGATGAGCAAACTGGCACGGCACGGTTCAGGGGGCCATTCAAGTGGGGGGAGTAAAAAGGAATGTGGCTGTAGTAGGCGACAGTATAGTTAGAGGAATAGACACTGTTCTCTACAGTCAAGAGCGAGAGTCCCGAAGGCTGTGTTGCCTACCCGGTGAAAGGGTTAAGGACATCTCCTCAGGGCTGGAGAGAAACTTGGAGTGGGAGGGGGAGGATCCAGTTGTCGTGGTCCACGTAGGTACCAACGACATAGGTAGGACTAAGAAAGAGGTTCTGCTGAGGGAGTTTGAGCAGCTAGGGACTAAATTAAAAAGCAGAACCACAAAGGTGATAATCTCCGGATTATTACCTGAGCCATGAGCAAATTGGCACAGGGTAAATCAGATCAGAGAGATGAATGCGTGGCTCAAAATTGGTGCGGGAGAAGTGGGTTTTGATTCATGGGGCACTGGCACCAGCACTGGGGAAAGAGGGAGCTGTTCCATTGGAATGGACTTCACCTGAACCATGCTGGGACCAGTGTTCTGGCAAACCGAATGACTAGGGCGGTAGAGAAGGCTTTATACTAAATAGAGGGGGGGAGGACTCAGGTGGGGTGAAGTTTAGATTGATAGAGAAAAGACAAGTAAGTAGTACAGGAAAGTGATGGGGGTAATGATAAACAGATTGTGTCAGGAAGGGACGGAGCGTACAAATGTAAGGGTGCACTAGCAAATGGGGCCGGGGTAGGAAAGAATGGTACAAAGGCAAAATTAAAGGTTCTTTACCTGAATGCACGCAGCATTCGTAATAAGATAGATGAAATGACGGCACAAATAGAAACAAATGGGTATGATCTTGTGGCCATTAGAGACGTAGTTGCAAGGTGACCAAGGTTGGGAGCTAGATATTCAGGGTTATTTAACATTTCAGAAGGATAGGAAAAAAAAGGTAAAGGTGGTGGGGTAGCTCTGTTAATTGGTATAATAGTGAGAAATGATCTTGGCTCAGAAGATCAAGATGTCAAATCAATTTGGGTGGAGGTAAGAAATAGCAAGGGAAAGAAATCACTGGTGGGAGTAGTATATAGGCCCCCTAACAGTAACTACACTGTAGGGCAAAATATTAAGCAGGAAATAAGGGGGGCTTGTAATAAAGGTAATGCAATAATCATGGGCGATTTTAACTTTCACATAGATTGGACAAATCAAATTGGCAAAAATAGCCCTGAGGAGGAGTCCATAGAGTGTATTAGGGGCTGTTTCTTAGATCAATACGTCGGGGAACCAACCAAGGAACAGGCCATTTTGGATCTGGTAATGGGTAACGAAACTGGATTAATTAATGATCTCAAAGTAAAGGATCCCTTGGGAAGCAGTGATCATAACATGATAGAATTTCACATCCAGTTTGAGAGCAAGGATCTTGGGTCTGAAACTACTATATTAAACTTAAATAAGGGCAATTATAAAGGAATGAGGGTGGAATTGGCTAAAGTGGACTAGGTAAACCGATTAGATGGTATGATGGTGGATAAGCAGCGGTAAACATTTAAAAAGATATTTTATGACTTGCAACAAAAAGATATCCCTGTGAGGAGGAAAGACTCCACAAAAAGGGTGAACCAACCATGGCTAAGGAAGTCAAGGATGGTATCAGGTTAAAAGAAAAAGCATACAACATGGCAAAGATTACTGATAAGCCCAAAGATTGGGAAAACTTTAAAAACCAGCAAAGGATGACTAAAAGAATAATAAAGAGGGAGAAAATAAATTATGAGAGTAAACTAGCAAGCAATGTAAAAACTGACAGTAAAAGTTTCTGCAAGTATATAAAAAGGAAGAGGGTAGCTAAAGTAAACATTGGTCCCTTAGAGGATGAGACTGGGGAAATAATAATGAAAACAAGGAAATGGCAGAGGAATTGAACAGATATTTTGTATCTGTCTTCACAGTAGAAAACACTAATAATAGTAAAAAATCAAGGGGCAAAGGGGAGGGAGGAACTAAAGCAATCACTATCGCTAGAGAAAAAGTACTAAGTAAACTAATGGGTCTAAAGGCTGACAAGTCCCCTGGACCTGATGGCTTGCATCCGAGGGTCTTAAAGGAAGTGGCTAGAGATAGTGGATGCATTGGTTGTAATTTTCCAGAATACACTAGAGTCTAGAAAGGTCCCAGCGGATAGGAAAACCACAAACATAACAACCCCATTCAAGAAGGGAGTGAGACAGAAAGCAGGTAGCTATAGACCAGTTAGCCTAAGATCTGTCATTGGGAAAATGCTAGAATCCATTATTAAGGAAGTAGTAGCAGGACATTTGGAGACTCATAATACAATCAAGGAGAGTCGACATGGTTTTATGAAGGGGAAATCATGTCTGACAAATTTATTAGAGTTCTTTGAGGAAGTAACGGGCAGGGTGGATAAAGGGGAAACAATGGATGCAGTATATTTGGATTTCCAAAAGGTATTCGATAAGGTGCCGCATAAAAGATTACTGCACAAGATAAGAGCTCATGGTGTTGGGGGTAATATACTGGCATGGACAGAGGTTTGGCTAACTAACAGAAAACAAAGAGTCGGGATAAAAGGGTCATTTTCAAAATGGCAATCTGTAACTAGTGGGGTGCCACAGGGATCAGTGCTGGGGCCTCAACTATTTACAATATATATCAATGACTTGGATGAAGGAACAGAGTGTCTTGTAGCCAAATTTGCAGATGATACAAAGATAGGTGGAAAAGCAAGTTGTGATGAGGACACAAAGTGTCTGCAAAGGGATACTGACAGGTTAAGCGAATGGGCAAAAATTTGGCAGATGGAATATAATGTGGGAAAATATGAAGTCATCCACTTTGAGAGGAAAAATTAAAAAGCAACATATTATTTGAATGAAGAAATACTACAAAATGCTGCAGTACAGAGGGATCTGGGTGTCCTCGTACATGAAACACAAAAAAATCAACATACAGGTGCAGCAGGTAATCCAGAAGGCAAATGGAATATTGGCCTTTATTTCTAGGGGGATGGAGTATAAAAGCAGGGAAGTCATGCTACAACTGTACAGGGTGCTGGTGAGACCACACCTGGAGTACTGCACACAGTTCTGGTGTCCTTATTTAAGGAAGGTCATACTTGCATTGGAGGCAGTTCAGAGAAGGTTCACTAGGTTGATTCTGGGTATGGAAGGGTTGTCTTATGAGGAAAGATTGAACAAGTTGGGTCTATACTCATTGGAGTTTAGAAGAATGAGAGGAGATCTTATTGAAACATACAAGATTCTGAGGGGACTCGATAGGGTAGATGCTGAGAGGAGGTTACCCCTCATGGGGGAATCTAAAACTAGGGGGCATAGTCTCAGAATAAGGGTCGCCCATTTAAGACGGAAATGAGGAGGAATTTCTTCTTCCAGAGGGTTGTGAATCTTTGGAATTCTTTACCCCAAAAAGCTGTGGAGGCTGAGTCATTGAATACATTCAAGACTAAGATCGACAAATTTTTGATCAGCAAGGGAGTCAAAGGATATGGGGAAAAGGCAGGAAAGCGGAGTTGAGGTAAAAATCAGATCAGCCATGATCTCATTGAATGGCGGAGCAGGCTCGAGGGGCCGAATGGCCTACTCCTGCTCCTATCTCTTATACTTATGCTCAGTTTGTACCTGTGAATAGAACAGATACGTTTTCAAGAGTGAATCCTTCCTCGGTTCTCTCCACAAATGCTGACTGACCTGTTGAGTGTTTCCAGCATTTTCAGTTTGTTTCCGATTTCCAGCATTTGCAATATTTTTTTGCTTTTTCATTCTCGATTACCATGTGTCTCTTTCATCATCTCAGTCTTGATTTTCTTGCTCTATTTAATCAATGCTATTATGAACTTTCGTCTCATGGTCCTTCTGAACTACTACAGATCATATAGGCTCTTCCTCCTCTTTCAGTGTTGAAATTGTGGCTGCAGCAGTCTCCTAATTTAACTCATTCTTTCCCAGGACACCAAAACCCCTTAACTCTTCCCTTCCTCCTACAATCAAAGGTTGAAGATAGGTTTAGGGTGCATGTGTGTAAATGCATAAAGGGCGATAAAATAGCCACATGGGAATATGATGTAGTGGCGATAACAGAGACCTGGCTCAAAAAAGGGCAGGATTGGGTACTAAATATTCCTGGATACAAGGTGTTCAGGAAAGATAGGGAAGAAAAAAAAGGAGGGAGTAGGGTGGCAGTATTGATTAAGGAGAATATTGCAGTGCCGGAGAGAGAGGATATCCTTGAGGGGTCAAGGACAGAATCTATTTGGTTAGAGTTAAGAAACAACAGAGCTGAGTACTTTGCATCTGTCTTTACCAAGGAAGAAGATGTGCCAAAGTCACAGTAAAAGTGGAGGTAGTTGAGATACTGGATGGGGTGAAAATTGATAGAGGAGGTACCAGAAAGGTTGGCTATGCTCAAAGTAGATTAAGTCACCGGTCCAGATGGGATGCATCATAGGTTGCTGGGGGAAGTAAGGGTGGAAACTGCAGAGGTGTTCGCCGTAATCTTCCAATTCTCCTGAGATACGGTGGGTAGTGCCAAAACTTGGAAGTGTAGTAAACAGTGAAGAGGATAGTAAGACTTCAAGAGGACATAGACAGGCTGGTGGAATGGGCGGACAGATGGCAGATGGAATTTAAAACAGAGAAGTGCAAAGTGATACATTTTGGCAGGAAGATCGAGGAGAGGTAAATTAAACTAAATGGTACAATTCTAAATGGGGTGCAGGAACAGAGACCTGGGGGTATATGTGGACAAATCTTTGAAGGTGGGAGGACACGTTGAGAAAGCGGTTAAAAAAGCATCCGGGATCCTGGGCTTTATAAATAGAGGCACAGAGTACAAAAGCAAGGAAGTTATGTTGAACCTTTATAAAACACTGGTTCGGCCACAACTGGAGTATTATTTCCAATTCTGGGCATCACACTTTAGGAAGAATGTGAAGGCCTTAGAGACAGTGCAGAAAAGATTTACTAGAATGGTTTCAGGGATGAGGGACTTCAGTTACGTGGATAGAATGGAGAAGCTGGGGTTGTTCTCCTTAGAGCAGAGAAGGTTGAGAGGAAATTTGATAGAAGTATTCAAAATCATGAAGGGTTTAGATAAAGTAAATAAAGAGAAACTGTTCCCATTGGCGGAAGGGTCAAGAACCAGAGGACACAGATTTAAGGTGACTGGCAAAAGAACCAAAGGCGACATGAGGAAAAACTTTTTTATGCAGCGAGTAGTTATGATCTGGAATGCAGATTCAATCGTGGCTTTCAGAAAGGAATTGGAAAAATATTTGAAGAGAAAAAAGCTGCACGGCCACGGGGAAAGAGCGGGAGAATGGGACTAACTGGATTACTACCAGCCGGCACAGACTCGATGGGCCGAATGGCCTCCTTCTGTGCTGTAACGATTCTACTATTCTGATTCTGTCTATAGGCTTCTAAAGCACGACTCGTTGATTTGTATTACAACCAGAAAGTGCAGGAAACACTCAGCAGGTCAGGCAGCATCTGTGGAGAGAGAAACAGTTCACAACGTTTCAGGTCGGTGACCTTTCATCATTGATTTGTATGATCTATTCTTTTCAGCCTTGTTTGTGTATTTGGGCTTTGGGCCGTTCACTTGATGTCTCCTAGCAATTAAAAAATGATGATAAATGAACTCACCCATCCCCTCTGTTTCCTCCCTTACCGACTGATGACCATATGAACTTGGCGGACTAGCGCTAAGGGAACTGCCTCTGTCCCGCGGAAAGGGAAGGACCAGTCTCCGCAAGCCGGGGCCACCACAGAAAGTTCCTGGGTCGAGTAAAAATATCCTGATTTACCTCTTCAACGTTGATTTTTTTTTTCAGATATCAGTCATGAGGAAAGCTCACTGTTATAGGTTGGGTTTCCCCGTCCGCTCGCACTTTCTCCCCAGCAGTTGGGACGCCGGGCTCGAGCAAGTGCTGCTATCGCTCGTGAGCGCGCGTTTCACCCTCGCGCGGCGGCGGCGACGCTCGCGACTGCGCGCCCCCCCCCGGCAGCCTGCGGCCGTTTCTGCCGCGCGCCGCTGCCAGGGCTCGCGAGCGCCAGAGCCGAATAAACGCGCGATCGCGAGCTTCAAACGCTCGAGCCGGGAGAGCTTCAAACGCTCGAGCGAATTCACGAAAAAAGGGCCGGTGAGTAACGGGCAAACCCACACTTGTCACTACCCGAGGGAGTGAAAACAAACTGTAAACAAAACCAAAAAAAAAAGGTTGATTATATAAAATTGTATTTATATTAAATAATTTTACCATGAATGGTCACTTTTTTTTTTCGAAAACGTGAGCCTTCATACTTTGTGCTCGCGGTAATGTTTAAATCAAAAGTATAAATGTAGCAGTTTGATGGCTCGAATTCCTTACAATCCGTATACACGGATCCCAAAAATTCCACATAGCCAATGAATCAGGACTTCTGCTCGCCAATGCTGCGCAAAGCTGAATCGGCAATAATTTGCGACGTCAGCTCCTTTAAATATACATTGGCGGCACTCCTGTCAAATCCAATGTAAAACGGTATTATGGTGTTTGGGGTGCTTGGAAATCAGAGTGCAACTTTTTAAATGCCAAGTCTGGCTGAAGATTGCAGCAACAGAATGGCAGCAGGTGAGTGGGTAAGTGTTGGGTCACTGAGTTCGCTGTCAGGTAGCTGCACTGGATGTCTCTCTTTTCAAGAATGTCTTCTACTGGAGGATCTGGCACAGGAACCAAAGAAGGGGCAAAGATATTGGAAACAAAAGAAGAGCATACAATTTCAATGAGAGCCACTTCCAAACCCCTTCTTGAGGGGATTTGGCAGAGAATGACTGTTGGGTCTCCATGGGAAGAACCTGCAACAATAAAAATGTGTTAGATGCCACGTGGGGGGAGCTGGCATTGACATTGAGTGCCAACACTCTCACGTCCAGAACTGAAGATCAGTAAGGGGAAAAATTCAATGATGTTTCCATTGGAAAAAAAACTCTTTCCACTGGCAGGAGGGTAGGTAACCAGAGGACACAGATTTACGATAATTGCCAAAAGAACCAGAGGGGAGATGAGAATTTTTTTTACGCAGCAAGTTGTTATGATCTGGAATGCACTGCCTGAAAGGGTGGTGGAAGCAAATTCGATAGTAACTTTCAAAAAGGAATTGGATATATACTTGAAAAGAAAAAATCTGCAGGGGTATGGGGAAAGAGTAGGGGAGTGAGACTAATTGGATAGCTCTTTCAAAGAGTCGGCACAGGCACGATGGGCCAAATGGCCTCCTTCTGTACTGTATGATTCTGTGTGATGAGGACAGGCAAAGTAACACATTGGCTACTCGCCCTTTTCTTCCATGGGCACCAGCACACCCTTCACCTTCTAAAATTGAGTTGTACAACTAATCCTGCAAACTGCATTCGCCATCTCGCCAAACATCAATTACATGAATGAAAGACCTTAAAATCTCTTCTTCCACATTAACAGGATGATACCACTTGATCTCACATTATCTGTCTGATGCTACCTGGAAGACAGCCATCGTGTTAGCCTTTACCTAATTCACTCAATCTTGTTGCAGGAGAAACTTGTGCATAGTGCTCATGAGAGGCAGGACACAGGAGGGGACATCTCCACATAATTCATCCCTGACAAGGAGCAGGCCATGGAACTGCTGGGGAGGTTCTCTGCTCTAGCTGCAGGAGATGGCAAGGTTGGTAGCACAGTGCTGGCACCAGGTTAGTGGGTGTACATCTACACAATTATCGTGGTGTGCCTGTGAAGCATCACACAGCCACAAACTTCCACAACTTTACGTAATCCCAAGGGGTTTATACTCACCCATTTTTAAAATTCATTCTTGGGATGTGGGTGTTGCTGGCAAGGCTGGCATTTATTGCCCATCCCTAGTTGACCTGAGAAGTTGATCATGGGTCTTCTTGAACCGCTGATAGCTAGAGTCATCTCTGCAGGAACATCCATGTCGAGGCTTATTTTTAGATGGAAAGTCATGCAGGGCAAAGCAAACGGCAGCTATGTATGGCACATAAACTGGAGCACATTGCAGTGTTCTTCTTGACCTGTCAAGGCAGTGAAGCATTCCTTAAGATCCCAAGGGTCTTCTCAAAGATGACTCTGGTAGATACGTGTGCTTTGTTGTAGCACTCCGCTGCTGTTCTTGCAACTCTTAGAGGGTTCATTATGCATGGGAACAAGAAATATGTCTTGTCACCCACAAACCATCCTTTGACATTATTTTCTTTGTTCAAGAGCTCCGGGAGGGCCAGATTCCAACAGATGAATATATTGTGGCAACGTCCAGCAAATTTCATGCTGACCTGATCGTGCAGGATTCTTTGTCCAGATTGTATGTGACAACATGCATTCAGAGAGTGGTAGTCTCTTTCTGTTTAGAAAATTGAGGGGTTGACTGAGAGCTCACAAAGCCACATGGATGTCATCTATTGCAACCTGGACCGTGGGAAAGTCAGCAAACCCCCAAAAAAACAGATGGCCCCATCTCGCTGATATTTTGCTGTGTTGTGGGAAAAATCACCACTCGGAGTCAGACTTAAAGATTCAACATGCAGTTTATTGGACAAAGCTTTGGGAGAAGTCCAAATTCCACGCTAACAGCTGTCATGCCAAAATGGATGAATTCCCCAGCTGTGTCTAAAAGTGTCAGTCACCTGATGAATACATACCCTGACTGCACCCTGGTTGATATTATACACATTCACACTGAAATGACCCAATGCCATAAAAGTTTTGTGGTTGTGACCTTCATAGCCACGGTCTGGGCAGATGACCATGGCTTTAGGTCTTCATGCAGCAGCTGGCACACTACTGCTCCACACTCTTCTAATACACAGCTTATATCTAAGGTGTTCATAAGACCCATGTTGTCTGTATATTCTTTTGGGGGTAGGTAATGCCTTATGGGTCATCTTTCTAAAATGCTACCTCTTTCTCCGTTCCTCCATCCTCTCCTGCTCCTCTTACTCCATCATAATAACATATAAGGGTATATCCATTGGAAATCCCATACCTGCCCCTGAGACGCTCTCTCTTTGTGGGTGGGGGTGGAAATATTCGCTAGTCTCACAATTTCACAGACAGTCAGAAGCAGGTTCAATGTTGTCCATACACAAAGCAAAAAAATCACTCCAAAAAGTCATTTCCAGCTGCAGTAACCACTACTCAAACTTTCAGCTTCAGGATGAAAAGCTCCTCGGATCCACCAGCTGATCCTGGCAATAGGTACGCATTATATTTCCCATTCTACCTTCCCCCTAGTGTATGTAAGTATAACTTCCGGAAATAGAGAGCTCCAGCACCATTGACCCTCATTTACATATATTAAAATCAGGTGCCTTAGGACTCAGAGCCTTTATTGCGGGATAAACCAAATCGCAACCAAAAAGGTAAGGTTTTCAAGAAAACGTCATATGGAGCCAGGAGGAGCAAGAGTGCTCCTCCCGGCTCCACAACACTCATGAGGGCTGCTGCTTTCCCGCAATCGCCCACTTTCCATGTGATGCCTTAATTTATTACTTGAGCATACCTTTTGCTCTCTTTACACTTCCACTACTGGCCCTTCTTTCTCAGTATATTTCTATTCCAGGACTCGCTTTCCATTGTATAGCCACTTCAGATCCCTTTGTCTGTGTTAACCCAGTGTCCATACCCATTCCTTACCTTTTCTTCCATGGCTGCTCTTGCAAAGATACTATACAATAAGAAAAGCACTGCCTTTCCTGTTGATATAAGAAACCAGTGCTCCTCTGGGTATCAAGGCTCATGGATATCCCAGTTGTCCATTTTTACCCAGTCAGCAACTCTTAAATCTTGGTTAGCTCACAACTTGCATTTCTATTATGCTCTTCACTTGTAGGACTCAGTCTGGATTTTTCCTTGAGAAAAAAGCTTATCTTCAAGCAGTGTAGAGGCTTGACCTGACAAATACAACGGAGCAGAGAGGCCTTCCACCAAAACTCCAGCACTAAAAACGGCACTGTAATTTCCTGCTCATGATTCCAATGTGGAGAGTCGACCATAGAAAGCAGAGAAAGAGACATGTCCCTGAGTACCCAACTCTGTCACATGCATATGAGGAGGGGTTGGGGCCAAATGCTCCCAGGATTTCCTTTCATTTCTGCTTACTTACCATCACTGAAAATCATCACTAATATTAAGTTGGCAGTGCTGAGTCTGTACAATGCCCTACAGGTGGGAAGAGATCAGAAAGGTGAAACACCACGTTGGGGTGTGATTCTGCACCACTGTCTTAGCTTGGAGTCACTTCCAATCTTGGAAGGTGCAATATCTGAGCTTTTAAAAGAACTTTATGATACTTACTAAGTGTTTAAAGTGAGCTGTACATAGTGAAATAATGAATTTCCCTCTGGGGATTCCATTGTTCCTGTGCTTTGAGAAGGGGGATGATGCAAACACGGATGAGGAAAGGATGGAAGTCAGGAGAGTGATATCATACATGCAGGCAACCCTCAACCCGCAGCTATCCATGCCATAGGGTTTACAGACCATAGAGATCCTATCTGGATTTTTCCTATAGGCATTGCCTGAGAAGGCTGTGTTTTCCCTGACAGAGATATGCCAGCTGTGGGAACCTGACCTTCAGCCTCATTCCACCAGGTGCACCAGACTTGTCTGTGACTTTGAAGGTGACAACAGCACTTAACGTTTATGCATCCAGATGCTTCCAGGCGGCAGCTAGTAACATTAGTCAGATTAGTCAGTCGGCTGTTCATTATTGCATTAGACATGGATGCCCTGTTCAGGGACACCTCTAAGTTTATTCAGTTTCACATGGAGACAGCAAAGCAGAGATAGAGAGCCATCAATTTCTTCCGAATGGCTTGATTCTCAAGTGCTCTTAAGGCCCCGTTTGAAAGCCCCACCAACTTCATCAACAGGATTTCATTCCCTTAATGTCCAGATAGTGAGTGATGCAAGCCACCCCATTCTGCATGTCAATGCATACTAGCCAGGGAGTAGCCAAGATTTGTTTACTCTTAGGCAATCCAGGATACCTGCACTGCTCAGCTAGAGCAATATGACAGGATAGCTGATAGAGAAGACCAGGATACCCATTTCAGCCTTGGCTAATAACTTCTTTTCAGCCTGAGGACAGAGGCCAAAAACAAGTTCTATCAAACTTTGCATGCTACCAGATCAAGATGGAACAGACTATTGGAATTCTTAAGTCCTGTTTCCATTGCCTGGACAGGTCAGGGGAGCTTTGGAGTATACGTCAGAATTGTAGTGGCTTGCTGCATCCTCCATAATTTAGCCATTACAAAGCACGGAAAGAGAGAGGATGAGGGTAGTGAAGATCAATCCCCTGCTTAGGATGAAGACATCCAGGAGAGAGAGGAGGTGGACCTGGACACCCAGCACGTGCCATCAGGTAGGAAATCATCAGCATCTTTCAATAAAGAGGATACCTCTCATCTGCATGACAGAATAAAGAGAGGAATAAAACATGAATTATCATATACAAGAGTTAACAGGAGGCCTCACCGGAAAAAATATACAAACAAATCAAATTGCCAGATATGTACATGTTTATTATCATCTTGTCCCTTCATTGTGCCCTACTATTTCTTAGCACCGTGACTACCCTTTGTGCCAAAAACACTTCACTCATGACTCTAACCTCATGTGATGCAACCTCAATGCCAGGAGGTGGTCAGTTTTGTGACTGGGATTGTACTGATTTAGTCCTGAAGAACTGAGTTGGTGTCTCAGTGACACGATGTTCTTGCAGGACCTGCTTGCGGTGTCACATTGCTGGCGCATACAATGACCCAGAAATTGCTCTGAGCGGCGAACCAACAGTGCTCGCCACTCCATAGATTTATACGAAACCAATAACTTACCGCGGTCTTTAATGCGGGCACTTCCTCTAATAGGAGGCAGAGAAGAGCCAGCGTTAGCTCCAGCGAAGCCAGGATCCATGGGAGAAGCAAGAGAATTGATCTCTCCCCTCGACCAATCAGATTGCAGCATTTTTAACAAGATGCGAATATTTATTGGCAGCTAGAACGTAAAATCCAGGGAGTGAAAGATACAACATTAAAATCATTTGTAAAAACAGTTATAGACAGCGAAAAAAAGAGGGTAAGAAATAATTGAATTAAATAAAAGAGACAGAAAGAAAAAGTTTTAAGAAAGTTTAATGACCAAGAACTATTAAAATAAGGAATAATGAGACTCACATTTTTAAAAGTTAATTTTTAGTTGTTTGGCAGCCATTAAGACTTACCGCGCTGTTAAAACTTAGTTTGGACCTGATATTTTTAAGCGTGCCTGTTTTGTGACAATATTAGTTACTTTCCAGCTGGGTAGAAGAGCAAGTTGGCACTGGTCCATTGATTCTGTTCTTTGCAGCAGATATTGCTGGTGAACCAGGATGAGCAAGTTCCTGATTTCCGCATTTGACTGCACATGTGCAAACACCAGAACTTGTTCCTCGATTCCGCCACTAACAACGGTGAGCACTGTTGAGCTCACTGTTCTTTTTTTAAACAATTTCTGGTCCAATGTCTACCTGACCAGGAGCTGCCTCCATTGCTGGCATTGAAGGTGACAGCATTAATGCATGTGCACTATCATTGTCTGCGATATCCGTGACCACTCCTTGAAGCCCAGGAGTGCTCAGCATGGGCTCAGTTATGCAAATGGTCTGCATGAGAGCAGGTCGATTGGCCCCAATTAAGTCCTGGAAGTCCTGAGATGGGGCTGCTCTTCAGGGTATCCATGGAAACAGTTATTGCTACCCCTGGTGTCAGCTTTGGCTCGGTGGTAGCATTCTCCTAGATGAATCAGAAGATTGTGGGTTAAAGCTCCATTCCAGAGACTTGAACGCATAATCAAGGCTGACACTTAAGTGCAATGCTGAGGGAGTGCTTTACTGTTAGTCCTTTTGAATGAGATATTGAACTGAGGCCACCTCTGCCCTCTCAGGTGGACATAAAAGTCCCCATGGCACTATTCAAAGAATAGCAGGATTAATGCCCAATATTCATCCCTCCACCAACATCACTAAATACAGATTATGTTGGCTGGCTGCAACTCTGGAGCTTCTACCTGGGCAGCCTGGTGTCACCTCACATGTGCCACTTGCGTGGTACTCATGGGTATGGCCAGATGCCTGCACAATGCACGTCCTGAGATACGGCAGCATCATGCACATCGTCTCCAGCCTTCACCATTCTACTGAACCCTGGATCTGTGTGTCCACAAATCAGTAAGCTATCTGGCCTAATAACAGTTGTCAGGTCCTGAAAAACAGTGGCCTGTAAGCTGGCCCCCGTTGTCTAAAAAGCCAGTATGAAGGGTGCTGTCCACACTGTTCCCTGCTGATACCCAAGCAGCAGTTTGTGCTTCCACAGAGGCGGAGTCATCGACTGGTGCCTGGCTAGTTCCAAGGTTGGGGGGATCTTGCAAATTGCTGTGTTGATTCCTGAAACAAAGAAAAATCTCCCATGATGTAACTGCAAATGAAGGCTGTGGACTCCAAAGTCACAGCAATCAGTTATCACACATCCTTGCAGACTAACATAGGTGTGATGTTCCTGAACATCCTTCTTTTCAGGTGAATGCACAAGAAATATGAGTCCCACAACTCCAAAGCCATGGGCAGCCTTTCCCTAAACTTCCACTGGGAAGGTGGCACATCCTCACCCAGATCCCTCATGCTATGTGAATCATAGCCTTCCTGTTCCTCCTCCTCATTATGATCTTCCTCTTCACAATTCTTTGCTCTCTGTTGCTGTGATGATTCTGCAGAAAAGGAGTGTATATGCTAAGAACAGTTAAGCGTTAAACACTTGGACTAGGGAGATAGAGAAGGGTGTGGAGGCTCCTGTGTAGCTGCCATGTCGCAGGAATGCCACAGCAACTGTCTGGGTGTGCGCCACTAACATGCAGCCTACACTGTTCCACCAATTTTACCATCAACCACTGCTGGAGGAGCGTGCCTTCCCAGCATCTCTATGACCTGCTCCTCATAAAAGGTGAATTCTCTAATATTCAGGATGCTTTCTCCCTTATCTTTCACAAGCATTGTGCACAGGTTTTCTGTAACAAACTTGAGTGCATTTGAGGGATCCCAGGTGACATTAGAGAACCGAAGTTATAGATCTGGTGGTATGATCCTTTTAAAATGGAGGAAGGAGTTTTCAGATTCTGCGTACAAGTAATTGCTGTTAAGGGAGATGACAACAAACATTGTGAGTTGGTGAACCTCTTAACCACAGTGCAGTGGGAAGAGTTACTTGTGCAGCTATTAATTTCAGAGTATCAGCAGTGTGTTCTACGGTGAAATTCTACGGGTACAATGCAGACATGTCCCCTCAAAGGAAAAGGTTGGCACTGCCAAATTTAGAGCCCCTGGTTGTCTAGAAGTATACGGGGCAAGATAAAGCAGAAAAAGAAAGCTTATGACTGTCACAGAAAACTAAATACTGCAGAAAGCCTAGAGGAGTATAGAAAGTACAGGGATGATGTAAAAAAGGAAATAAGGAAAGCAAAGAGAGGGCATGAAAAAATATTAGCTAGTAAGATTAAAGAAAACCCAAAGATGTTTTATCAGTACATTAAAAACAAGAGGATAGCTAAGGAAAAGGTGGGACCTATCGGTGATGATCAGGGTAACTTGTGTGTGTATAAGCAGAGGATGTGGGTAGGGTTTTAAATGAATATTTTGTCTCCATATTCACAAAGGAAAGGTCACAATGATCTGTACATAGTAGTTAAAGAGGAGAGGTGTGAAATATTGGATAAGGTAAACATAACGAGAGAGGAAGTACTAGAGGGACTGGAATCCTTGAAAGTCGATAAGTCACCAGGGCCGGATGGATTGTTTCCTAGGCTATTGAAGGAAGCCAGGGAGGAAATAGCGGATGCTCTGAGGATCATTTACTAATCCTCATTAGATACAGGGGAGGTACCGGAGGACTGGAAGACTGCAAACGTAGTACCATTGTTTAAAAAGGGTACGAGGGAAAGGCCGAACAATTATAAGCCGGTCAGTCTTACCTCGGGGTGGGCAAACTATTAGAATCAATACTGAGAGATAGGATAAACTGTCACTTGGAAAGGCATGGTTTAATCAGGGAGAGTCAGCATGGATTTGTTCAGGGAAGGTCATGCCTTACAAATCTGATTAAATTCTTTGAGGAAGTGACCAGGAGGATTGATGAGGGTAGTGCAGTAGATGTTGTCTACATGGATTTTAGTAAGGCATTTGACAAGGTCCCACATGGCAGACTGGTCAGAAAGGTAAAAGCCCATGGGATACAGGGAAATGTGGCAAATTGGATCCAAAATTGGTTCAGTAACAGGAAACAAAGGGTAAAAGTCGATGGATGTTTTTGCAAATGGAAATCCGTTTCCAGTTGTCTGCCACAGGGCTCAGTGTTGGGTCCCTTGCTGTTTGTGGTATATATTAATGATTTGGACTTGAATGTAGGGGGCATAATTGGCAAATTTGCAGACGACACAAAAATTGGCCGTGTAGTTGATAGTGAAGAGGATAGCTGTAGACTCCAATAAGATATCAATGGGTTGGTGGAGTGGGCGGAAAAGTGGCAAATGGAATTCAACCTGAAGAAGTGTGAGGTAATGCACTTAGGGAGGGCAAACAGTAAAAAGGAATACGCAGTAAACGGGAATATATTGAGAGGGGTAGAGGAAGTGAGAGACCTTGGTGTGCATGTGCACAGGTCCCTGAAGGTGGCAGTACAGGTAGATAAGGTTGTGAAGAAGGCATATGGAATGCGTTCCGTTATTAACCGAGGTATAGAATATAAAGCAGGGATGTAATGATAGAACTGTATAAAACGCTGGTAAGGCCACGGCTGGAGCATTGTGTGCAGTTCTGATCACCACGTTACAGGAAGGACGTAATTGCTCTGGAGAGGATGCAGGGAAGATTTACAAGAATGTTGCCAGGGCTTGAAAATTGCAGCTACGAGGAGAGATTGGATAGGCTGGGGTTGTCTTCCTTGGAGCAGAGGAGGCTGAGGGGTGACTTGATTGAGGTGTACAAAATTAAGAGGGGCCCAGATAGAGTAGACAGGAAGTATCTGTTTCCCCTAGCGGAGAGTTCAAGAACTAGAGGATATAGATTTAAGCTGATTGGTGGAAGGATTAGAGGGGACATGAGGAAAATCTTTTTTACCCAGAGGGTGGTGGGTGTATGGAATTCACTGCCCAAATTGGTGGTAGAGTCAGAGACCCTCAACTCTTTTAAAAAGTATCTGGACCTGCACCTAAAGTGCTGTAAACTGCAGGGCTACGGACCAGGTGCTGGAAGGTGGGATTACAATGGGCACCTGGTTGTTTTTCGAGCTGGCGCGGACACGATGGGCCAAATGGTCCCCTTCTGTGCTGTATCTTTTCTATGGTGTTGGTGCCCATGTTGCTAAAGGAAAAAAGAGACAGAGGCCGGTGTGTAACTTTGCTTGCCTTCGTCAGGTCATTGAATGTTTTCCAGCATTGGTCTGCAGTCCTGGGGTAAGAGGTATCACTCAGTGCCACCGCCACCTCCATCCACATAGCACAGAAGACTCTTTTCTAAGACTTCCTCCCATGAGCACCCAGCAATCTTGCTCGCTCTCTCTCTCTTTGCTGCATTTTGTACAGGTGTATCTGTAGGCTGGTCTAGAAAAATCACGTGCTCTTTTCTGCTTCCTTGCAATGCCCAGCTCCCTTCTTCCGAAGCTTGTCTGTCAGGTCTTTCACTTGAAAACATTCTTTAAAAGTACAACAGAATCTCACATGAGCCATCTATGATATATACCTGACAAATACCTCAGTCTTGTAATATTTTGAGTACTTATCTGCTCCTCCCCCAGACAGCAATTTTCATCCCTTCCAGCCTTTTTAGAGACCTGCCAAACAAATTTCCACACTCCCACTGCAGTGCTCCCATGTTACACAGGAGTTGAACTGCTAAAATACCAGTGGGTATTTATATTAGCTGGCATCACGTTATCTGGCAAGGTCTGCAAGCTATAGGTGGGGGGAATTCCTCCTCCATGACCCAACACTGATGTAAATGGCCCCATGAATTTTTGGGACCTTTCTGTTTCTACTTCTGCTTTTACTTCTGATGGCAACATTTACATTGCCATTTGGTCAGCCCCATCTCTTGTCCAATTTGATATAGTGATACTTTAGTAACTTCACACAAGGATCAACACATGCAAGTGTCTAAGCAGTAGTTAACAGTACAGAACAAGAATTATATTACCCGTTCCATTCTGGGTAGAAGGTGTGTCCGCTTCTCATTCCGCTCGCTTCTACACCCTATCAATTACGGACCTTCACTTTTATACCCTTAAAAGAAAGAATGGAACTGTGGCAAAATACATCCAATCAGGTATTTTCCCCAATAATCCCCTTAATTTACCCAATCATATGGACAACACATACTTGTCCAGAAGAGACAGTGCCTTGAGGCCCCCTCTTATCTCTCCTTATCCTTAGCACAATGTTTCTTAGTCCCTGCAGTTGATGAGTCACCCTATGGACCTTGAAGATAACGGGAGTGCTAGGTAGCTTCGTCATTCCAGTACGTCTAAAGGAGTGGAGATACCATTATGGTGCCTCCCTTAGTTTGCAATGACAGGATGTTCATAGCATTTAAGCATCCTGTAGCTGCAGTAAATTAATTCAAAGGCAGTCTACTTGGTGACACAGCAATTTCAGCTAAAGCTTTGACTATTCAACCCTTTCAAGCCTGTTTCCCCTAAATATCTTCTAAAC
Organism: Heptranchias perlo; assembly: GCF_035084215.1. NCBI lineage: Eukaryota > Metazoa > Chordata > Chondrichthyes > Hexanchiformes > Hexanchidae > Heptranchias > Heptranchias perlo. The sequence continues at coordinate 10,046,015 of NC_090341.1, forward strand.
CTATATTTCCTTACACTCTAGAGGTGCTCACAGTAACCACCTCTTTTGTTCAGTCTTGAACCCTCAGAAGGCAGCGGGTTTATTTAATTTACTGTGCTGCTACCAAAGTTGGCTCAGCATTGTAAACCAAATGTAGTATTAGACTCCCCTCGTCTTCAAGGACTGCTTCAAGCACCTCTCTCCCTTGCACAATGATCATTTCTGGCCTCTCATGCCTACTTCTTACCACTTCAAATATGTGTGCCATGACAAAGATAACTTAATAGTTGTAACCGTGTCATAAACGACTTCTACTCCTTCTGTACTTTGTGTAATTTATGAAAGAGGCAGAGAGAGTGTGTCTGTAGGGGAGAGGAGATAAATATAGTCTCAATTGATGAGAATCACTGTTCCAGTTTTTAAAGATTATTATTGACTTTAGTTATTGTCTGTGATGCTCTTGACTCTAAAACCACAACTCTGATGCAGAACAATGAAAGTTTGAGACTCAATGAAGTTGTGAGAATATCACACAATTTATAACAGTTCTTACCAATGTGAACGTTGATAGTTTTTGTTTATACCAGTTAAAACATTACAAATCAATATACATTTTCTGTTGCTAGTTTCCTGTAGCTTCGCATTACTCCTGTATGTGTTTCTAACGCTAAATAGTAAACTAGATTTTGTTGATATTTTTTCCAGTGAAATAAGATGTCTGAGAAACTGAGGCAGTGCAGGGAGGACCTAGCAGCAGCTCTGGACCGAGCTCTCGAGGACAACATTGTATCTCCTGTGTTCTCTTCAGACCCTGAGTGGCTTGAATCAGCAAGGTTGCTACAACCAAACACTGGTGCATTCATCAACCATCCCATTGCTAGAATGTATCCACCTTTCAATTCTCCACATCTCACCCAGCCAGTTCTGCAAGTATTGTCTGAGAGAGGACCGTATTACTGTGTGCCTGCAGAACTTGCCTTGATGGATTGCAATAATATTTCATTTAAAGTAAAGCGGCTTGTTTTTGGAAACACGGAAAGCTTTGTTGTGAATGCCAATGTTCCAGTACCTGATGGTCCCTTTGAGAATGGTTGTGAAAACACAGATAATTTTGCACAAGAATACATCAGGTACTGAATAACTAAGCTAGGAATTGTGTAAGTTTCCAACACTGGTTATACAACTTCCCATTAAATAGTGCTCCTCAACATGCAGGAAGATGTCTCAAAGAACTTTACAATGCGGAGGAAAAGGATATAATAGGGAAAGGGTAAACAAAAGAGAGGCCAGGATAGGAAATGGAAGGCACCCCTAAGAGGAGGATTTTGTGGAGGTTTTTGAAAGCAAGGAGGGCGGTGTCAAGGTGGAGGGAACAGGGTAGAGAGTTACAGTGGGCACAATTGTAGTGGCTAATAAGTGGTTGTTACTGGTGGAGTGGAGGCACAAGAGGTGAGAAACCCTGTAATAGAAGACCGTAGGGTGTGTGCAGCAACCATAAGGCAAGAGGACGAGATCATGAAGGTTAGGTGGGGTGAGGCCATGAAGAGATTTGAAAACAAGAGTAATTTTGAAATCAACATGCTGAGGTATGAGGAGTCTATAGAGCTTGGAAAGTACAGGGGTGCTGGGACTGTGGGACTCTTCTGTCAGTAAGTACACAGACTGTGTTGTTTTGCAGTAGTTGAATCTTCTCAAGAGTTGAGGTGGGGAGGTCAGCTAGGAAAGTATTAGAGAAGTTAAACCTTGAAGTGATGAAGGCATGGACTAGGGTTTCAGCACTGCATGGGGAAGATGGGGGTAGATGTAGGCAATGCCATGGAGATAGAATAAAGCAGCCTTGATAATGGAGCAGATGAGTGGAGGAATCTGAGTGCAGAATCAAGCACAGCACCAAGGTTGCACACCTTCTGACTCAGCTTGAAATGGTAGTTAGGAAGGTTGAAAGAGTCTAGGCCAGAAACAGAGGTATTGACGAGCCAAATAGGATGTCCTTGCTTTTGCTGACATTCAGCAAGAGGAAGTTTTGGCTCATGCAAGTCCTGATATCAGACATGATGTGGAGATGCCGGTGATGGACTATAACCTGGTGTTGTAAGATTCCTTACATTTGATATCAGACAGGCAATTTGAGAGTATGACGATAACCTTTAGGTTGATGGAAAAGGCAATGAAGTAGAGCTGGGAGTCATCAGCATACATGTGGAAGCTGAATCTATATTTCCAGATAATGTCTCTGAAAGGAAGCATGTGGTGAATGGGCCCTTTGCATACACCAGAGATGACCGTGCAATCAGAGGAGGCAAAACCATAGCAGCAATGTAGAGCCTGTGTCAGATAAGAGTGAAACGAGAAAATAGCAGTGTCTTGGTGGTGGACTGAGGAGAGACAGTCAAGGAGGATGGACTGGCCAATGGTGTCAAAGGCAGCAGAGGTTCAAGAGGATAAAGAAGAACCATGCCATGGTCATTGTCACACAGGATGTTATTTGTGATTTGAATTAGTGCAGTCTCAGTACTGTGGACAGGGCAAAAGTCAGATTTAAAGAACTCAAATAAGCGTTCTTTTTCTGATACTTTAATTTTTAAAAATAATGCATTTCCCTTTCTTCAAAAGTCCTTCACAAGAAACCAACAATTATGCATGTCTAGAAGCACAGGGAAATAGTTCTCCAAGCAATTCATGTGAAGAATTGACAAAGAATCTTCTGGAAGTCATAGGTAATAGTCATTTATTGCAGAACTACTCCATTATTTAAGTAACTAATGCTTTGAAATTAGCTTTTGTATGCCAATATTCAAATAAGCTAATGTATTCTTATGAAAGTCCATTGTACACTATTTTAACTGAGGCATTAATACATGGATTAGCAACTGTTAAAATACCAAACCAAGGCATTTAATACAAATGTATTAAGAAGAGCTCCATTTCAAAGCATAAGAGAACAAAAAAATTGGTGGGTGCATGTTGCAAGAGTGCCAAGCAATTAATGCATTCTGACGATGTTATAAACATGATTGTGAACCTTGGGTGATCTGTACAGGCACCACAACACAGATTTGTGTTATAATCTGTAATACACCCTCACAAGTCTTTTGTTGCTATTTTTTGAGGATACTGGGAGGGTACATTGGCAACCTGTAATACCATATTTGGGGTGGTGAAGAGTGAAATGCCTCTGTTCCATGTTTTGTGGTAAATAAACTATTTTGTTACTGTATACCCTATCCATATTTGGAGAAAGGGATCAATTGAATTTAACCTAATTCACTTATAAATTAGTTACATGGAGGACATTCATTTAATATTTACGTCTTACGTAAAACAGACACCTGAGGGTCCAATATGGCAGGCGGGGTGCATGCACTCATTCTACGCCGGAAGTGCACCCCCCACCATATTTGTAAAGGCTCCTCCATAGGCATCCAGGTCCTTTGCATATGCATATTGGGGGCCATCGCCTGTTTGAGACCTCCTTTTGCAAAATTTGATTGCACATGACCACTTGCCAGCCAAACCAATGGTTCCTACAACAAGAACAACAACAACAACTTGCATTTATATAGCACCTTTAATGTAGAAAAACGTCCTGAAGCACTTCACAGGAGCATTATCAAACAAAATTTGACACCTTGCGACATAAGGAGATATTAGGGCAGGTGACCAAAGAGGTAGGTTTTAAGGTGCATCTTAAAGGAGGAGAGGTGGAGTGGCATAGAGGTTTAGGGAGGGAATTCCAGAGCTTAGGGCCTAGGCAGCTAAGGCACGGCCGTCAACGGTGGAGTGATTAAAATCAGGGATGCAGAGATCTCGGAGGGTTGTAGGGCTGGAGGAAGTTACAGAGATAAGTTTGAACTTTTTTATTTACTTATTGTGGTCCTGGGCTGGCTCCACATTAAATCCAAAGGCAGCTGCCAGCCACAGCTTACTTCCCCCCCTTCCCGAACTCCCCTAACGACCATGGCCAGTATCTGAGTCGGCTGATCTTGCTGCCCCCCGGAACCTGCGATCTGTCTCTGGGATCGCGTCTGGTGCCCGCAGCTGGCAAATGAAGATGGTGGACCAATTTGTCATGGTCCTGCCACTGGCCTCATTAGGCACGTGCAGCGTACGCCGCAATGGGATCATGCCCCAAATCGTACATGTGCCGATTTCTAGGCCATTGTATCAGAACTCCGCTGGTCTCAAAGGAGACTGCATAATGACTGCACAACCCTGCGAGATCTCTGCGCTCCTGCAATTCGTGCCTCTTGCGCATCCTTGATTTTAATCACTCCACCGTTGGCGGCCGTGCCTTAGCTGCCTAGGCCCTAAGCTCTGGAATTCCCTCCCTAAACCTCTATGCCTCTCTCTCCTCCTTTAAGATGTACCTTAAAACCTATCTCTTTGACCAAGCTTTTGGTCACCTGCCCTAATATCTCCTTATGTGGCTCGGTGTCAAATTTTGTTTGATAATCGCTCCTGTGAAGTGCCTCAGGACATTTTACTACCTCATTTGATCTCCTTGATAAACAGATAATAAATATCTGGGGCTAGTAGTTTACACAAAAGTGACGGCCATTGCATTACTCATAGGTGAGTTAAGTTTCTGTTGACACATAGGAACATTGGAACAGGAATAGGCCATTCAGCCCCTCGTGCCTGCTCCGCCATTTGATAAGATCATGGCTGATCTGTGATCTAACTCCATATACCTGCCTTTGGCCCATATCCCTTAATACCTTTGGTTGTTAAAAAGCTATCTATCTCAGATTTAAATTTAGCAATTGAGCTAGTATCAATTGCCGCTTGCGGAAGAGAGCTCCAAACTTCTACCACCCTTTGTGTGTAGAAGTGTTTTCTAATCTCGCTCCTGAAAGGTCTGGCTCTAATTTTTAGACTCTGCCCCCTACTCCTAAAATCCCCAACCAGCGGAAATAGTTTCTCTCTATCCACCCTATCTGTTCCCCTTAATATCTTATAAACTTCGATCAGATCACCCCTTAACCTTCGAAACTCTAGAGAATACAACCCCAATTTGTGTAATCTATCCTCGTAACTTAACCCTTGAAGTCCGGATATCATTCTAGTAAACCTACGCTGCACTCCCTCCAAGGCCAATATGTCCTTCCGAAGGTGCGGTGCCCAGAACTGCTCACTGTACTCCAGGTGCGGTCTAACCAGGGTTTTGTATAGCTGCAGCATAACTTCTGCCCCCTTGTACTCTAGTCCTCTAGATATAAAGGCCAGCATTCCATTAGCCTTCTTGATTATTTTCTGCACCTGTTCATGACATTTCAATGATCTATGTACCTGAACCCCTAAGTCCCTTTGGACATCCACTGTTTTTAACTTTTTACCATTTAGAAAGTACCCTGTTCTATCCTTTTTTGATCCAAAGTGGATGACCTCACATTTATCTACATTGAATTCCATTTGCCACAGTTTTGCCCATTCACCTAATCTATCAATATCGCTTTGTAATTTTATGTTTTCATCTACACTGCTTACAATGCCACCAATCTTTGTCTCATCGGCAAACTTAGATATGAGACTTTCTAAGCCTTCATCTAAGTCGTTAATAAATATTGTGAATAATTGAGGCCCCAAGACAGATCCTGCGGGACTCCACTAGTCACATCCTGCCAATGTGAGTACCTACCCATTATCCCTACTCTCTGTCGCCTTTCGCTCAGCCAACTTCCTAACCAAGTCCGTACTTTTCCCTCGATTCCATGGGCTTCTATTTTCATGAACAGTCTCTTATGTGGGACCTTATCAAATGCCTTCTGGAAGTCCATATAAATAACATCCATTGACATTCCCCTGTCCACTACTTTAGTCACCTCTTCAAGTGGTTTATTTTCTGTAAACCACCCATCCCTGACATGTTCATGCAATGAAACTATTAGTGGCCATGTGTTGCAAATGTTTCATTCTTAAAGCTTCAGTGGTTGCTTATGGGAAGAGTACATTTAAACTACTTTGCCAGCCTTCCCTAAGTTTCAAATAATCACTAGTTTAAGATTACTTCTATCCAAACTAACCTGAATTAACAGGTTAACTCAAAAAGTAAAAACTTTAGATATTCACTTTAAGTTTAAAACATATGTTTCAATCAAAAAGACTATTTTAAGGTTTTGGGGAAGCAGATATGATTGCTCCATCATGAAAACATGTATTGGTTTACAGATATTTAATAGGCAGCTTTGGTGAATTGTTTTGCCATTGTTCTGCCGCATTTAACTAATGCCTTGTGTTTTATGAAGAGAGCACCAGTATTCGAACACTTGAAGCCTTGGCAGGAAAGCTGGAACCTTTAAGCGAATCCTATCTATCTCCCTCTCAATCTGCCGGGTCAGTATCTGCAGAAGACACTCTAGCCCTTTTCTTTGCGGATCCACCCTATAGCCCAATAAAGAAAGAACCACACATTGGGAAATACAGAGTCTCAGATGATGACAATCTGATTAATATTGTCTTGGACATGGAGGAGGATTACAACTTGGTGAAAAAATTATAGGTATAAATAAATAAAGTGACTGGTTAAAAGGAACACCTAATGCCGAGCACATCCTGGTACTACATTTGACTGGTCTGGAAGTTGAGAGGACACATGCGTTAAAACTGTCTTGAAGCTGGAATTCTTTCCCAGCTTTTTATGGGAGCAGGAACATCTACTAAAAGATCCAAATAAATTGCAAAAGCAATTACTTTCTTTTAGTTTACACAACTGGGCTGGAAAGTCCTTGAGTGAGGATATGAAAAAGGATCACCATTCTGCTCCTGACATTGTAATGCACTGCCCGTGGGAAACAAACAAACCAAAAAAACTAAGTAGTTGCAATTCTGTTACGTGTTTGGCCTCAGGATGAAACAGAACACATAAAACGCTTGGTGGGGATCCCATTGTGAAATAAGAGCCTCGACCTTCAGTTTTAAGTACAAAAGGCCATGTCGATCCTCATCTGATGGCACTAATGATTCACACAACTCTGGAAAGAAAACCAGGGACTGTCACAAGTTATCTAGTTGTACCATACTATTAAACTTAGTATGTTGGCCAGTTATACAAGGTAAGCGAGAAGTTGCAATTTTTTTATTACAAGCCCAAGCTCATGGTCAGTATAACAATGGACACTCCCCTCCATTTAAAAATACTGACAAATGTATTAAATACTTTATATATTAAATGTCATGCTATTTGTTCCAAAGAGGAGTGCAGATATGTAAAACAGTTGTAGGTGCTGAATGAATAGTTTTTGTGGAATAAACAGTGTTGGTTGAACATGTAGGATCTTATGAGAAGTTATTTCCCAAGCACAGGGTTAATACTCCCAGCCTGAAAACACACTTCAGTTGAGGTCCCACGACATGGTACTAACGCAAGAAAAAGCTTCTGCCTAATTTCTGTGTAATTAAACTGTGGTGAGAGACAATTTTTCATCAAAACAGCTTTATTAGAAGAGCGTCCCTTACGTTGTCACGTTATAAATTAGACTTTTACAGGCTGCATCAAGTACTTTTTGGTTGACCTTTCAAAAAGCACCATCATATAGTAAAAGGCCTAATAGCAAACTAGTTCGGCTCATTATTACGGCGAGGAATCTTCTTTCCGGAATATGGAGGAGATGCGTGTCTTTTCCGTTTACCAGAAAAGCATTTCTAAACAGAGAGAACAGACCTATGATTAGCACTTAAACAATGCAGAGGATCTAATGTTTCTTACACGTGATAGTTGCTGTATGACGTTAAGATTTTACACCTTATATCGCGCACTCTTGACTAAACCTATATGACTATCATATCGTAAAATGCCTAACGTTAACAGGCCACCACAATTTAACATAGTACAGATACAATTTTTACATCTGCAGTTTTAAATGGTCCACTGTTATTAGACCTTTCGCAGAAGAGTTCTGATGTCTTCTTCAATGTCAAGGGTAGGGAAATATCTGCTGTAGCGCCTGTATGGCTCTCCATCCGCCGTAATGAGGAATTTCTCGAAGTTCCAGGCGATATCGTACCGACGGACCGGGCTCCAGATTATGTACTTGGGGTCGTTCATTATGGTGCCTGGTTCGTCGAAAGGTTGAGGCAATTTTTCTTTCAGAAAAGTGAAGATTGGATTCGCGTCTGCTCCGTTCACCAGGGTCTTTTCAGTCAGAGGGAAATTCGGCTCAAAGCCGTCGCCTGGACGGACATACTTCAAGGTGTTAAGAATCTCCTCATTTTCGGCGTTTTCCTATAAAACCAAATGGTAAAACAATGTCAACTACAAAAATATTTGGCCGGTGCATTCCACTTCTGAGCCCGTCAGCTCAATCTTCCGCCCAATTACTTCAAATGGTCATATTTGCAGCATTTCGACAAGCAGCTGAAACTTGAATGTTACATTTCCATTTTAGGCAAGTTATTCCCTATAAGACGAGCGCGATATTTGCTGTTTATTTCCAACATCCTTTTGAATAATGGCTTGTTACCCTGTACAAACTTTTCTACGCGCCTCAGAAAATTGGAAAAGTTTTCCGAAAACGCAACAATCCGTGAAGCTCACAAAGCAGGAGTTCTAGAAACCGATACCCACTTAGAGAAAGTGACACTGCGGTGCAAATTACTCTCCGGATTTAGATATTTTATAAACTGCTAAAGTAAAGTAATTCGTTGTACGTAACACGCTTGGAGACTTTTGAGACATGTAATAAGGCGCTAGATAAACGCAAGTCTTTCCAAGGATGATAACTCCTCGAAACACTGATAAATCACTCTCAGTCGACCACGAAAAGATTGGAGGTCAAAATTTGTTCCCATATCACTATTGAGGTTAAAATGAGAAGTCTAGTCTTACTACATTGTACTTTAAAAAAACTCCCACCATAACTTAGTCGATACCAAACAAGACCCTGCATTTTCCAAAACATATGACTCGAAAACGATTGCATCTAATAATTTATATAAACCACAAGAATGTTAAAAGTATTGTATTTATTAGTTTATTAACAGTGTAGCTTCAAAACTTCCAAACGTAATTGTAACTACATTAACGGGGGCTACTACAACTTTAAGTTACTGGTTTATTTAAAACACGAGGTTTTCACAAATCAATTAAAATAAGTGGGGAAATGTCTCGGTCAAAAACACAATTTTTTCCCCTTAAAAATCGTCAAACTTACTTGGTAACCGAACTGATTGCAGGGAAAACCCAGAACCACAAACCCCTGGTTGCCGTAACGGCTCTGGAGCTCGTTCATGTCGTGGTAATCCCTGCTGGTCGTGCCTCAAAGGGAGGCAACGTTTTCAATCATCACCACCTTTCCTTTGAGCTTGGAGAAATTTAGGATTTCGCCGTCGAGAAGTTTAGTGGAAAACCCATAAAATCTCCTTCCAGAGCTGCCCGCCATCTTCTTAACTAGTCTTCTAAACTCTTCCTCGTCCGTTACTCTTACTTTACTGTCCGGGAAGTGGAGCCACGTGTCCCAATGTATCGAATCACAAACCGAAAGTCCTGATGTAGAATATGTTATTAAATATGGTTTAAAAATACACGTACTGTCCTAGCAAAGCTAAACCAAAACAGGAAGACCCATTAAATGCGTTTGGTAAAATATATGTATCTGGTAGGTTTTTTTGTGATTGTTTTAATCATATCAAATTACACCCATGAGCATCACGTTGCGTCAAAGCAGCATTCAGGAAATGGTGACATCAATTGTTTGCGTAGACACTTTTAAACCTAACACGAGAGATAAATTCAGAATAAACTCCGAGGAAATTGTGGAGCTAAACAACTTCTTCCCAACTGGACAAGCCAATGTGGAGCACAGCTTGCCTGCTGTAGTTTCAAGGGAATGGTCTTGTGAATGTTCCCTATGCCATACTCAATTCCCGACATGACCGAGGAGGAGTAAAATCCCAGGCTGGATCACAAGATCTCTCTAGGGCTGAAAAGAATCTTATAGGCAGAATCCCTTTGCAGCTAAGTTGGTCACTTTGAGCCCTGGGGCTGAGTTTGGATCTGCACTCTTCAAAAAGTATTCAAATAGTATATTCGGTGGCCTTTTAGGTGACACCTTTCTGTCTGCTCACTGTGATTGCCTTGGCAACGGGCAGTAATCACCAGGCATTGTTCTGTGATTTTCAAATGCGAAGGATTCGAAAATTTCATTTCCACACCGTTCACCTGACGAAGGAGGAAGCCTCCAAAAGCTTGTGGAATTTAAAATAAATTTGTTGGACTATAACTTGGTGTTGTAAAATTGTTTACAATTGTCAACCCCAGTCCATCACCGGCATCTCCACTTCAAAAAGTATGACAATGATAGAAGGCAATAAATACATTAACAGCCAGTAATTGGGAGACTGTTGTGTCAGTTGAAATAAATTGTTAAAAACAGAAATTTGCATCCCTGGAGTTGCAGTGGGACCTGACCCGAGTTGATCCAATTGAAATACTCGTAGCTGACCGGTATTCAAAATTGTGTCAGTGAGAAACTGTGCAAGAACTTTGCATTACAAATTCAAGCAAATTTGATCAGCTTCAAATAAATTTCTTCTGTAACAAGTCCAGAAACCAAAAGCGGAGAACTAAAATTGTTATCTAGCAAACCAGAAACGACTAAACAAGTGGTTTTCAAACTTTTCTGTGTTAGGGAATCCCTGCACATATTTGTACACTCTCCTGGACCCTGAAAATACATCTCGTGACCACCTGCAAAGACTGACACGTTCTCAGGGATTTCCTGTCCTGAACTCCGAAAAAACAGTGCCAGTTCCCAAAAGGAAAATACTGCTTTCATTGCAGAAAATATTTGTATTAGCAATATACAGCATCAGTAATAATATGCAACAAGCCAACAAATACATAAAACACAGAATTCTTGAGATACTGTGCTAAAGGATCGAATGCCTGACCTCAGACAGAAATATCTGAGGTCTTCTGGGTCCCAGTATAAACACTTGAGCATTAAGCGACGTTTGGGCCCTTTCAGGGGTGGGAGACAGTAGAGAAATCTGCTGTTGATTGTAAGGAATCTTACAACACCAGGTTATAGTCCAACAGTTTTATTTGAAAATCACAAGCTTTCGGAGCTTACCTCCTTCGTCAGGTGAGTGAGTGAAGGGTTCTAAAATCGCATAGCATATATTAGGCTGGGAGACAATCACAGCAATCAAAGGTGTCGTTGGTGTTCAGACAGGTTAACCACGGAAAACATTACATCCCAGTATACTGAATACACAATGGGTCAGATTACACAGACAGAGAGAGAAAGAGACCCAAAAGGCAGAGAGAGAGAGAGAGAGAGAGAATGTCCAGTTGTATTAAAAACAGATAACTTTTTTCCCCGCTGGTGGGGTTACGTGTCGCGTGACATGAACCCAAGATCCCGGTTAAGGCCGTCCTCATGGGTGCGGAACTTGGCTATGAATTTCTGCTTGACGATTTTGCGTTGTCGTGTGTCTCGAAGGCCGCCTTGGAGAACGCTTACCCGAAGATCGGTGGCTGAATGTCCATGACTGCTGAAGTGTTCCCTGACTGGGAGGGAACCCTCCTGTCTGGCGATTGTTGCGCGGTGTCCGTTCATCCGTTGTTGCAATGTCTGCATGGTCTCACCAATGTACCATGCTCCAGGGCATCCTTTCCTGCAACGTATGAGGTAGACAACGTTGGCCGAGTCACAGAAGTATGAACCATGTACCTGGTGGGTGGTGTCCTCTCGTGTGATGGTGGTATCTGTGTTGATGATCTGGCATGTCTTGCAGAGGTTGCCATGGCAGGGTTGTGTGGTGTCGTGGACGCTGTTCTCCTGAAAGCTGGGTAATTTGCTGCGAACGATGGTCTGTTTGAGGTTGGGTAGCTGTTTGAAGGCGAGTAGTGGAGGCGTGGGGATGGCCTTAGCAAGGTGTTCGTTGTCATCGATGACATGTTGAAGGCTGCGGAGAACATGGCGTAGTTTCTCCGCTCCCGGGAAGTACTGGACAAGGAAGGGTACTCTGTTGGTTGCGTCCCGTGTTTGTCTTCTGAGGAGGTCTATGCGATTCTTCGCTGTGGCCCGTCGGAACTGTCGATCAACGAGTCGAGCGTCATATCCCGTTCTTACGAGGGCGTCTTTCAGCGTCTGTAGGTGTCCATTGCGTTCCTCCTCGTCTGAGCAGAGAAAAAGAACAAACAGTGCACCTCAATGAGATCTCATCTAGAGCAGAGTCAGGAAAGACTGGCTAGGGTATGAATTTCTTAAAGAGATGATAATGTGATATAGTATTTGTAGAGGTTGAATGAGGGAAATGTAAAAAAAAATCTGACTTTTTCCCTTGAGCGATCAAGGGCCACAAAATATGGTTCCAAGTGATCATGCATTGGGCTGCACATCTTTTCATAACTTTTATCCATGCCCCCTGGTGAAATGTTACTGAAAGAATACCTGTAAGGCACATCATTTTCTTCATTACCATGCGCTGGGTATAGACAAAGATTCTAATCTACCTGGAAGTCTGCTGACTACATCTCCCCCATATTCTGGGAGTCAACTGTCCCTGCACCTGAGATTGAAAAGTAACAGGAAGCGGAAAGTTGGATTCAAGTTTTATCCTTCCAAATTTTCTGCCCTTCTCTCGGGAAGATGATTGGTAAGCCAAAAGCACAAGTAGATTAAGCATGAGACTGCATAGTGGGTGTCAGCAGGCTACACAACTGTACCCTCATCCAAGATGCCCAATCACAAGGGTGACAATTTTTGTCTTCATTATGCCCTATAAAAAGATGCCCACATGGCATAGTGGAGCAGAAAAATGAGCAGAGATAAGTGATGCAGGATATCAATTTTGAACTTGGTGGGTATTTCATGCAGCTAATTAAATCAGCACAGGGAACTCCCACCAGGAACAGGCGAGAGCTTCATTATAATACATTAATGAGCGATGAATGACATCATTTAAACATCCCCACCATTGTGAGCCCTTTACATGGATTCCAAATGGATTCTTAACGACATCAATGCACAATGGAAGCCCATGAGTGCTTGGCAGCAGCTGAAGGTGGCTTTTAAAATTTAGATGGCCAAAGAACCGCGAAGTGCAGGTTTGGAAGCAATTATATGTGTTTCTTTACACCTTTGTCTGTTCTTTTTTTAAACCAGTTAGTTGCAGGTCCAAATGAGACTTTATCCACAGGTTCTGCGACTAGCATATTTTATATCAGTTCTGGAAATATGAACAATGTGTTTCTCGAAGGGAATCACACAGTTTTGATGTTTTCAGGAGGAGCAACGGAGGGATGCCAGGGAGCTGACGTTTCAGCAGCAGGACTGTACCCACTTGCCATTATTCTCCCACCCTCTAAAACCGGCAGAGATGCTCTTACCTAGACAGGGGGAGCTGGTGCATGGGAACATCATCATCTCCAATTTCCCCTCCGAATCACGCACCATCCTGACTTGGAAATATATCGCCATTCCTTCGTAGTTGCTGGTCAAAATCCTGGAACTCCCTACCTAACAGCATTGTGGGAGCACCTTCACCACATGGATTAAGCAGTTCAAGAAGGCGGCTCACCACCACCTTCTCAAGGGCAACAAATGCTGGCCTTGCTCGCAACGTCTATATCCTGAGAATGAATTTTTAAAAAATTGTCTGTTGCAGGTTCTGATTCATCTGGGAGACAGTGGTAAATTTGTACCTGCCTGCTGTTAATATAATCTGCATCCAAACTGCAGCACAGACAGGTCTCTGCCACTGACTACAGAGGTCAGTTCAACCTTTAACTTTTATGCCTTGGTCTTTTGCAGGCTTGATACAAAATTTTGGGATGGATACGTTGGAGGACCAAAGCTCAGTGTTCGCTTCGTCGGCCATGAAAGGGTTAGGTGCTGGGCCACTCCATCACTTGCCTCCTGACTGCATGTAGTGCCTCTGCATTCTGTTTCCTTCTTTCCTGCCTTGCCTCCTCAGTTCCGCCAAAGGCTGCCATTGGGTTAAAGTGCCTTTTGAACCTCTGCCAACAGGACCAGGAAGCTTTGCTGGTTTTTCCAGCTCTGAGATGCAGAGATCAATTACAAAACCCTTCCACCACCCTGGCAAAGATCAGCTTAAATCAGCATAAACCAGGTATCGAACCTGGGATGTTCTTAGTCTGTGTGACTCCTTATTACTGCAATCTCAGCTGCATCATATATTTGCAGAATTGTACATTGTAGCTGAGGGCAGACAGTTCCTCTTTTTGAACATCCTGAGCTTCTTGCTCTTTACAGATCTCGTGACCCCTGCTGAAAAGTGTGTGCGTGTTGGATTACAGCAGAATATTAGAGTTAATTGTAATGGCCTCCCAAAATTCAATAGCTTGCTAATGCTCCTACATTACAACAGTGGCTACACTTCAAAAGTATTTCAATGGCTGTAAAGCACTTTGGGACGTCCTAAGCTTATGCTTTTTATTCATCCTGTCACAGGATTGGAACACAATTTATTGTGTGGCAGTGTTTATAATTACTTGATGCTTTGGACCGCACAGGTGAGGAAAGCCATTTGGCCTCCATTAGCTCATACATCTAGAAAGCAGCTAAAGACTCCTGATCACAGCTCCCAGCCATTTCTTAATTGATTTCTGGGCTGTGGCCTCTACTACCCTATCCCGAAAATCCACATTGAACATTGTCTATGTGAAGAAGAACTTCCTGATACCATTTCTTGATTTGCCTTTCACTCATTTGAACCTGACAGTAGGCATGATGTCTGTTTCAAGCTTGGCTAAGCAACACAAAAATTAGACCAAAGTCTAAAGTGGTAAATCTGATTTTCATGTGTTTTTTTTTATTTGAAAGCTTATAAACATTTGAGTGAAAACTTGTAAATGTCATCCACTAGCTTTCCAGTGACCCGATCAATGTGCTATTTTTTAAAAATTGCCTGGAAACAGTGGTATGACTCATTATAGTGAGACATCTGGAGTGTTGATTCAGAGTTATCATGTAGTTAGTTACAATCCCAGCTGGTGGCAGTGTTGGCTTTTCACACACAAGTAGCATGAGATAATTAGAATGAGTAGGAATTCAAAGATGGCAGTATGTTGGGAGTAGTAACACAAAGCAGCAAGGAGTGGGAGGACACAGGTTTGATATGCTACTGCGTTTAGTTCCTAATCTGAGCTATGCCGGGTAGGGAGATGCTACTCAGAGACATCTCTGCTGCTAGGAGCAAATATTCAAAATGTGGGAACAATCAGATCGAGGTGTTGCTACCGAGTACCTCTTTGGTTGCGCGTTAAAATTATGAATTCACTGTTTGGGAGCTGAAGTATGTGGGGGAATCTGGTAATATGGTGATAAACAGGACCCAGGTGGAACCTCATGACTGAGGAAAAAATTAAGAGTATGCACCCTTCATTTCCTTAAAAAATACATTTTGAAAAATGGAATAAATACAATCTATTTATGCAAATCATCTTATTTCCTTTTGCTGAGGAGAAAAATGCAAATATCAAATTTGCAGTTTGCGGAGTGGTCAGTGGCACAAATTGGTGCTCTAACACTCTACCTCAAACTGGTGGGTTTAGAGTTCATCCCTGCAATATCGTACAAGCAAGTTTTCCATAGGAAAGAAAAATAAATGGGTTCTTTTACAGCAGATACATACATCTATATTGCCTTTCACAGAATTCGAATGACTGCTATGAGTAAACTCTTCTTCAGATCAGCTCATCTATACGCAAGGCACATAGCCAACAGCAGGAAAACAAGTTAATCAGAGCCCTAATAAAGTGTCTGCTCCATTGGCTTAGTGGGTAACAGTATTGCATGGTGTGGCAAAACAGGGAAGTCTAAGGTTCAATCTCTGGTCAATAGAGTTACTTGGTCTCAGTAGTTTAAAAACAGCTTTACAAAGCTAGAAATATAAAAACATTTCACCAATTTGCAGAAAAAAAGTAAATGCATTGTAAGTAGAGTAGGATGGTGGCATTTGGAAAACTGGATAATCAATTCCAGTATTTTAAAGCTGTGTTTTAAACTGATACAGATCCTTACATTATGGATCTCATATTTGGTCTGCAACTAACATCCTCTAATCTGATGTCCAGCAAATCTAGGTTCTTTTCTGATAAACTGTGTTCTAATGGATAAAGTTATTTTGTCCCAACCATTTTACAATGGCTTCTTGGTTGGGGACCCACATTTGCAGGTTGTGTTTTTTCCCCCCAATCACTAACATCCATTGTTTACCACAAATGGTTTGAGTCTGTAGCACACCCAATATTTTAAGTTGGGTCAGTTTAATCCTTATATTCTTGTTTCCCCTCATGTTTCACTGGGCATTTCTGATGAAGGGTTACGCTCAAAACACTGACCTTTCAGATGTTGATCTGCCTTCTGTACATTTCCAGCATTTCCTAGTTTTAAGTAATTATAATTGAACTGCTACACCTTCATCCAATTTCAATTTTAGCTTCCTCTGAACTGTTCTGATCTCACACTAATGGTTTAGAAAAAGGTGAGAGACCGCTTAAAAAGGTGAACAGGAAGATGCATTTATAGCTAAATATTAATCTCCCATAAAAGTTTGGTGCAATTTCCACTCCTTAAATGAGCATAGCATAGTGAGCAGGAAAAAAATGCTTTGTAATTCAGTTTTATAATAATTTCATAACCTCTGCTATATGGTTACACAGGGGAGCTAAAAAAAAATAAAATCTTGCACTTAATGATGAAGGTTTACATTCTTCACTAGGAAGACTCTTCAAACATTCATTACAAGCACTTCTGTGCAACAAGTAGTTAAAATTGGTTCAAGAATGCAACTGGGGCCTTTCATTATTATAAAGAGGAAAATTCATTACATACAAATATTTCATGTCAACCTAGTGACTTACATATAGTTAAACTTCAAACAAATACAATTAGCACATCCTGTTTGTGGATTGTAACAGGACCTACTGAACTTGAATCTCAGCCTCCTTTGTTTGCTGCACTTCACAAATAAAAAAGTTTTAATCCACCAGTGCCTGCTCAAGAGTAGGAAAAGGCATGTCTCCTGCATCTTTAAAACATCTTCAAATAGTCCTTTGCTATACACACTCATGGATAGCTTGCCTTGCCTCCACAAGCTTTGTTGTAATTTTCTCACAATCAAGTTTGCTCCAAGTATATTGTGATCAAGACTAAAATATAAAATTGTACACCCCTTGTTTTGGTTATCCTGACCTCTCTTTTGGGGTTTTCTCCTGCATGGTACACATCATTCCTTGGCCAAAGGGCAAACAATTTTTGTCTCAGACAATATCATGTATAAACATCTGGAATAGGTTGTACAAAAGTGGCCCAGGTAACCTGTCTTATCAATTTTCCATCACCCTGCTCATTATCTTACCCCCTCTACCACTAACTAACCAAGATCAGAAACTTGTCATTTAGGAATTCATGTATGCAAAACAGTAAAATTTTTAGTTTTTTTTGTAAAAACCTTTTTATTCTGCAAAAAGTTTAAAGCTCCATCCAATACCTGGATGCAATCAGCACAGTTTACTCCTGATAATTCAAAGTTTTTTTTGCACTAAAAACAAACAACAAAATGAGAATTTAGTGCTTAAAAAATGTGATCATCAGAATTCAAAGTGACAGAACTATGAGTAGACTGTAGCTCCAGCCACCAGTTCTTTAAAAATATTTTTCTCCTCTTCCTTTAGGAGCAAATCTGCGAGCAAGTGGACTTACTGCTATTAGTTACCCTTTTATTAAATGTATCTGCAACGACGTATGGTGGCAAGAAACGATTTGTACTCTATCCCTACAGCCATACTCCCTCCAGCACCTAGTACAGGAATTCACCATTCAGATTGACCAAATTGCAGCCTTGAACCTGTATCCTCTTTTTGCTTGGGGGCACATGTTAAAACATAAACAACATGTCCCACCAGAATGCTAAATGGTATTTCCAAAAGGTGACATAATAAGCTTTATCGAAACGTAGAAGTTTCAAGATTCTAGATTATTCACCATCTATTACACAATAGCAGAACCATGCAGAAAGGTTGCTGCACGACATTTAAGCTAACAGTAGAAAACGTTTCCAAAAACAGCAATTTCAGCAACATTAAAAGAGTGCTCATGTCTGAGGCTTCAGACAATATTCCTTCCTGATTGTATAATGTAGCATGATGGTCAGAGCCTTTTTATCCTCGCCTATGTGAACACCCAGGAGAATAAACAAAATGATTGTACCTTCCAGCGGTCACACAACATTCAGAACAACTTGTTTTTATATAGCACCTTTAACGTAGTAGAACGTCCCAGGGTGCTTCATTGGAGCGTAATCAGACACCGAGCCAAAGGAGACATTAGGACAGGTGAACAAAAGCTTGGTCAAAGAGGTAAGTTTTAAGGAGCCTCTTAAAAGGAGGAGGTGGAGAGGCGGGGAGGTCTAGGGAGGGAATTCCAGAGCAAGTTTAATTAAAACTCTTCCATCTTCTGCGCAGTTCAATGTTCGATTTCTCTCTTTCCCCCTCGCTTTATGTACAGTTGACAAGAAACCACTGCACCATATCCTGTATGAGCTCTTGGAGCTAAACACATTTTATTTCATTGCAATGCCTAAATTAACACTTCCATGCAGAAGGGCAACTACATCATAGGTAAGGGGGAGTGGGGAATATCAGGGGCAATTCTGAGAATTGGAGCAGACGGAAGAGAAGGCAATAACCTTGAGGGGGGAGCACATCCCTAGTTTTCCTCTCTCCCCTCCCTTGTAGTTGAGCTTATGCTTCCAGCTCACCATCTGCACAATAGTTTTATATGGTTTATTTTAAATATTGAAATTAAATTTGCCAAAATAAACTGTGACTAGTTTTGTATAAACCTTCTGCCAAGTTTGGCAGTACAAGACTACTAAAATGTGCAACAGATCTAATATCTTTAATGGTACCCAGTTATTCTAGGATGGCACTTCTGTATTCCTTTTATGATTTACTACTTCCTTTTTAAGAGACAATTTTAAAAAAATTCCACCTGATCATGTTGTTGAGTCAAAATGGATTATGTGGCCGTTTACTACAATCAAAAAAGTTAAAAACAGTATCAGCATAAAATATTAAAGCAGAAAAGTCTTTTTACACAAAAGCATTTCTTGGGCACAAGAAGATTGGAACACTAAAGAGCAGCACCACAAACTACTAAAAGGTGCAAAGAAAGAATGATATACTGAGAATGTCTTCCAGGTACAAAGAGGAATGAAACACACACCTAACAGCCAATTACAGATCAGGTGCTTACCCACTGACTCAGCCACCATCTGTTGGATCTCCCAGTAAAACACACTGGATCGTTTTAAAAAAAACATTTTTACAGCAACACTATTGTTATACCTCAACCTGACATGTCAGTGTGATGGTGCACGAGGGCACTTCCACATGCCCAGTTCCCAATCTGAGCATTACTGTTGTGGGGCAATGCTAAGCAGATGGTGTTACCATCCCACAGGATGTGTGTGACCCAAGGCCACTATCTCCCCTCCCCTGGAGGCTGCTTTCAAAAGGGAAGAGGATACCTTATGAAATAGAACGTCAAGTGAAATCAAAGCCATGCACACACACCACTGCAATTTGGATATGGGCTATTCTTTCTTTTCCCAAAACCCCACTGACATCATGATTTACAACTTTTAGCTAAACCAGACAAAGAGAAGGATTTTGGCCGCTTGAATGACAATCCCAAAGCAGTTAATTCATCTGGGCACCATCAAACGCCAGGGACACTGGCATATACACTCCTTCAGTCAACAGATACACTAGCGTCTATAATTTAAACACATCAATTTTTAAATTCTGGAATCGATTGGTTGAAAACATACTAGCCTGCTAGATTGGCTGCAAATGAAAGTGCTCTTTTTTCAAAATGGGGCTTCTGCCTCCAAAAATGGAGAATGGGAGCCAGAAGGAAGGAAGAAATGCAGAAAATAAAGGAGTATTAAAAGTTGGTGTTTTTTTTTTAGGAAAGTAAGTTATAGAAAGCTGAATGAGCAGGGGAAAAAATGTAGAAGTCAAGTTTAAAAATTTTTGTAAAAAATGGGATGATGTGGTGGGCAGGATTGAAGTGTTAAAACATTCTTCAAACTGTATTTTACTGTTATTTCAAGCATAAATATTTTAGAGTAATACAACTACTCCTGACGTTCAAGTAGTTTCATTTCTATAATTTGCATTTCAGTGTCAGTGCATTAGCTGTAAACTTGCAAAACCAACCGACTCAAGACAGAAATTTCTCTGAATTTGCTGGTGGTTTAAGGGTTAACCATTACTTGAACCATGCAGAGAAAGTGACACACTGCAGCTTTTTTTTTGTTAAGAACACACCCACAACACTTACAGAAAATGTAAAGAATGGACTCGGACAGTTTTGTTAAAAAAAAACTGGCTTTTATTCTGCTATTAGTATTGCTGGTAACCCATTTACTGATACAGCCAAAAAAAATAAAAAACACACCTAGTAAACTGCAAGTGAGGTACATTCAGAACCTCAGATATATCTCCAATGTTAAAAACAAAAACATAAATGCAGGCATTACATATACTAACATATGATAAATAGAAGGCATTGAATGCATGGTGCTGATGGCCATGCCAATTTGTTTACTGAGCAACTGCCCAGCTTCACTCCTCAAGCTGAGCAGCAACTCACATTTAATCAGCAAGGCCACTTTTTTTTATATATATATGTATAAACCGTGTCCTAGAACCAAGACAGAACTCCTGCCTATCCCTAACTCCCACCCCCTCCCCCAATTAAAACCTCCATGTTGTACATAAGTATGTTAGAGCTCGATTTGGTTTACATCAGTTATCCGTTTCAGAAAGTTACCAAGCTTTTATACAAAGAAATTCAACTTTCATTTATTTTTTCCAATACACTTTTAAAAATTTCAGTTGAGACTACAGTATTAGCATTAAGAAATCCAATTATACAAAAGTTGAATTAAGCTATACCTATAAACAGTGGTGGTAAATTGACTTCTTAGTTTGGTTCTATGTCAAGAAATACAGGCTGCACCTGTGGATCATGTAAAGTAGATAGGTCAAAAAAAGCTACAGTAATGTCTAACCAAAGTTTAGATGTACACATGCATATTGTAAAATTGACCATAGCTATACATCAGTACACCACTGAACTAGGGGAAAAAAAAAACGTGGTTGGCTTTTAAATATTGGTAGCAAACTGAGTTGTTTGGAATAGTATTACAGATAAATGAAAGGCCAGTATAATCAAGACACTATCATACTAAGTTTAACAAACATCAATTCAAGATTTTTTTTTAAATCAAGTGACTAAGTGTGTGGTTGGGTGCACTTGGCTTGCATTTTTGCTTTATAGAACACTACAAAAAGCCTTATGCCTAGGGCGCTTAGCTTGCAAGGCAGCCCGTGTGGCCATTTCAAAAACTTCTCTCACGCCATCTTTAGTTTTTGCTGAGCATTCCATGTAGCCGTATGCACAAATCTTGGTGACCATCTCTTTGCCTTCTTCAGGTTTTACAGGCTCCTGTACAAGGGAGAGAAAGGACTACTTCAAAAATATTATACAAAATGTGGAATTCAGACCCTAATTTGCTAACCTACAAAAGGAAAATTGAAATTAGTCCTAGTTACTATCTATACATTCCTAATTTGCCACAAGAAAGGTTTATCAAAATTTAGTCATTAGTAGGGTAGATTTTTTTTAGAAAGCAAAAACTGATTTAAGTTTTCTAAAGCCTAATTTTTTTTAAAATTTGGTTTGGACCAATTCTTCCACATTCCCTTTTTAGCCCTGCGTTCTCTCCTCGGCATCATTCCTGGGACAA
Source organism: Heptranchias perlo (assembly GCF_035084215.1). Taxonomy (NCBI): domain Eukaryota; kingdom Metazoa; phylum Chordata; class Chondrichthyes; order Hexanchiformes; family Hexanchidae; genus Heptranchias; species Heptranchias perlo. The sequence continues at coordinate 10,067,783 of NC_090341.1, forward strand.
CAGTGGGTTGGCAATCTGCTCCCAGAACAATGCCAGGACTACTGTGAAACTGTCAGGTGCATTAGGTCCTCCAAGATCAACTTGCCCTTAGATGTTCCCTCACCATGAAAAAAAGATTAGCTTGAAAAATAAGTGAAAAAAACATTGAATTAACAAGCTAAAGAAGGCTTTTTTTGTTTCAGCATCTTAAACATTTATTGTGAACAAACACAACTTCACTGTTACACTTATGTAAAACTGAACCAAAAATAAAATGCATCAACCAAAATAGCCCTATATAATAACAACAACTTGCATTTAGTAAAAACGTTCCAAGGCACTTCACAGGAGCATTATCAGACAAAATACTAAAGTAAAAGCAGAGAATGCTGTGAATGCGTGTCTGAAAGAAAAACAACAACAGGTTGCTGTCTTGTGTGGGCATCTTTTATCACAACTGATTAAGATGCTCAACCTGAAGCATTAACCTATTTTTTTTGTCAGATGCTGATGAGCCCGATATTTTTCTTCCTATAGTTCTCTACTAACCTGCTTCATCTTTGCCAGTTCCCTTCGTGTGTGCTCATCATTCCTCAGGTCTTTTTTGTTCCCAACGAGTATAATGGGCACGCTAGGGCAAAAATGTTTCACTTCTGGAGTCCACTTTTCTGGGATATTTTCTAATTTGGAGAGAGAAAAAAAAAAAGTTAAAATAGGTACATTTTACTTTTTAAAACGCCCAGAGAAAAGATTTAAAAAAAAACCTGGGCCTTCGTGATGTTATTTCAAGTATTCAGTGTTCTCAGTTTTATTATAAAATGAGTTTAGACAATGTTAAGGCAACTTCCAATTCCCAGACAAGCAACATACAAGAACCTTCAATGTCAGCAACAATTCCAACATAATGTTTTCAAAAGACTAGTTAAAAAAAGGGCATGCAAGTATTAACTACACTGTTAAATAGCAATTGCATGGAAACAGAAGAAGCTGAACAGCACAGTTGGAAGACCTTCTGCATGGAATACTGCAACAGTGGGATTACAGCCAATGATATGATATTCGTGTGACTGCAGAACAAGATTTTATAGTCAGCACACCAATCGTTGACTTTACAGATTACATTACTTTACAAGATACTAAAGTCTGGATGACCTTCATGTGTCTCTTTTCAGACCTTTTTAAAGTTATAAGTGGTGGGTGGGTGGGCAGGGTCATAAACTTATTCAAATTTTTTTTCAATTGTGAGTTAGATAGTTGAAATTATAGCTTCTTTATCCTTCTCAAAAAAAAAATGGCATCATAAATTCACCTCAATTACCCATGTAGCAGGCTTTTTTTAAAATTCTCTTATATTGCTAAAATTATTACCCTCCATTAAAAAAAATGGAAATCATTTCTAACTAAGCAAACCTGAATGATGTCTCAAAACTAACAAAAGAACACTTCAGCTTTAACCAATAGACTGCTGGAGTGAGATTAAATGCTCATTTCATATGGTATAACAAAGGTACATTCTTACCTAAACTGTCAGGACTATCAATAGAAAAACACATTAGAATAACATCTGTATCTGGATAGGAGAGAGGCCTAAGTCGATCATAATCTTCCTGACCTGCTGTGTCCCAAAGAGCCAGTTCAACCTAGAGAAGAAAGATTAAAATAATCAACTTTCAGGCATCTCAAATGTGGAGTATTTAAAACTCTTTCCCTGAACCCCTGTGGTAATATGCTCTGGAATAGATGGGTCACACTAGTTTAAACGGCTTTTTTCCTGCAAGGAAACAGACTTAACCATATTAGAGCAATCTCCCTAACAGGTCTGACGAAAGATCATCGACCGGAAATGTTACCTGTTTCTCTCTCCGCAGATACTGCCTGACCTGCTGAATGTTTCCAGCATTTTCTGTTTTTATTTGAGGAAAAAAAGTGTATTCTGTGTAGAATCTGGATTTTGGCTGTATAGAATCTGGATTTTGGCTGTATAGAGGGAATGCCAGGCAACAGAATATGGTCATTAAAATTTTGTAAATGATGTTACATCTACAGTTTACCAAACAATAGATTCTTCTAACATTTATGACCAACCTGTTTTCCATCCACTTCAATATCTGCTACATAATTTTCAAAAACCGTTGGAACATACACCTCAGGGAACTGGTCTTTACTGAAGACGATTAACAGACACGTCTTCCCACAGGCACCATCACCGACTATAACCAGTTTTTTGCGTATGGCTGCCATCACTGTAAAAGAACAAAAAAAACATACATTTACAACCACGAAAAGGACAAACCAATTCTCTTTCTTCAACATATTCTATTTCAATAGTCAGGGATATGTTTTTTTTAAAAAAACTGCAGATATTCTCATTTTGTGAATTCATAACAATCTTAGAATTGAAAGCATAATCCTTTTATGAACGTAGTATTTCAGCACCATAAATAAGATTCCAATTCTGTAGTTTTGTCTCAATACTATAGCTATAAATTCTTTGTTTGTTTTTAAAACATAGAAAATAAATTCTGCAGGAGGAAAAAAAAAGAGAAAAACTGCTAAATATTAAAATCTGAATAGAACAGAAAATGCTGGAAACATACAGCAAGTCTAACAATATTTATAAAGTGAAAAGATAGATTAATACTTCTGATGGGAACAAATTTCTGAAGGGTCTACAACTGAAACATTAACCCATCTTTTCCCTCTCCCAGGAGGTTACATGGCAGCGGGGGTGGGTGGGAGGTAAGAAGTGTTTAGTCATGATGGTCCAACCATCGTGGTGTGGGGCAGGCTTGATGGACCAGATGGTCTTTTCCTGCCTGTCAATTTCATATGTTTACCAATGCTGATAGACACGTGTATTTTCAGCACTTTTTGTTTTTGTCTCTGCATGAGACAAAAACCGTTGGAACATACACCTCAGGGAACTGGTCTTTACTGAAGACGATTAACAGACACGTCTTCCCACAGGCACCATCACCGACTATAACCAGTTTGCAAATGGAAAACAAGCTGAACTCAATTTATAGGCATATGGTCCAAGAAAAAACTATGGGGCAAGGAAACATCAATTTTCCCATCTAGCTCATTCCTTCCATAGGCCACGTACAATGTGGCCCATCTGACGAATTGTATTCTACTTTTCCATCAGCACGCTTATCATTGTCTATTCAATCCCATTCCTAATTAAATAAACACAGCTGATCAGATAATCAATACATTAAACTGCCTTTGCTGAGTTTATTCCACACATCTACTACGCTGTGCAGACACAAAGGGCCCGATATTACTGGGGGGGGGGGGGGTCGATTGTGCGCGTGGGTAACGCGCCCGGTGAAATCAGTCTGCCCCGCGTGCAATCAATCGCAGGCTGATTGTTCTTCCGGTTTCCCCGCTGCTGAGCTGCGCGGCGGGCGGACTGCGCATGCGCAGTAAAGGTCTGTCAGCTGGAGGAGCTCTATTTAAAGGGGCAGTCCTCCACTGACTGATGCTGCAAGAAATAGGAAAAATTACAGCATGGAGCAGCCCAGGGGGAAGGCTGCTCCCAGGTTTAATGATGCCTCACTCCAGCTCTTATTGGATGGGGTGAGGAGGAGGGGGAGGACAGAGATCTTCCCCCCAGCGGGCGGGAGGAAGCAGCCTGCCTCTGCCACCAGGAAGGCCTGGCTCGAGGTGGCAGAGGTGGTCACCTGCACCACCAACATATCGCCCACCTGCATACAGTGCAGGAGGCGCTCCAATGACCTAAGTAGGTCAGCCAAAGTGAGTACACTTACTCATTCCCCTACACTCCGTCTGCCACATCACCGCCCCCACCCCACATCTCCTTCTGCACTGCCAACACTACTCTGTCACATCACTCCTCACACCCACTCAAACCTCATCTTACCTGCACTTACTCACCTCGCCAGTACTCATCCCGTCACTACCACTCAACCCAATCCTCATACAATCTCAAGGCTCTATCTCATACTCACCCTCACATGCATCTCTTTCACAGTCAGCCTCACTCAACCTGCCACTACCTGTGCTGCAGCCACAGGGCATGCATCACATATGTGCAGTAGGAAGCATAAGGCAAACGTGTTGTGAGCATGAAGTGGATGCAGAAGGGTGTGTGAGGGTTTGTCATGGTTTTTACTTATATTTAATTTCTGATCAACTCACATTACATACTATATTGTCACCACTACTGCCACGTCTTTGCGAATCTTGTCTGGTTTGTGCAATAATGCCCTTTCCTGAGGTTCACAATGAAGACCCACATCTGATGCCACCCATTGTGTCACTGCAGAGTGGGTGTAGGTGTATTTGCAGGGCTCTTTTGTGCAGACGACTGAGAGATGCCGGCGATGTCCCCGGTGGCACCCCGGAAGGATGCGGAGAAGTTGTCGAGGGCAGTGGTGATGTTGACAGCGACAGGTAAGAAGATGGTGCTCGGGCCAGCCGGGAGCAGCTCGGCATGAAGGAGGCTGCAGATGTCCACGACTACATGTCGAGTGACTCAGCCTCCGTGTGCACTGCTGCTCAGAGAGATGCAGGAAGCTGAGCTTCGGTCTGTGGACCCTGTGGCGAGGGTAGTGCCCTCTGCGTCGCATCTCTCTCTGCGGTAGCCCTCCCTCCTGCTGTGCAGGTGGATGTATTACAGCACTGTGTTGTGGAGCTCCACGTGTCAGAGGTGGACGGCGAGGCTGGTGATGCTGTTCGCCCTCCGAAGAGGTCATGACTGCAGCTACGGCGGCCCCCATTCGGAAGATGTACATCTGAGGGGGTCCGCAAGGTAGGTACATGTGTCTGGACACCGGGGTAAGTGTGTAAGTTGGTGAATTTTGTTGTTAGGAGGAGGGTGGTGCAGGCCAAACTTTGTCCAAAGTGACAGAGCGGCCTCCTGCAATGAGTGAGGGTCTCCCCCCCCACAACCTGTCAAATGGACCTTTGCAGCTGCCACAGGCTGATGGCTGCAACACGTTCATTTGAACTGGGTGTGTTTCCCCCAGTACGGGAAACAGTCCCAGTCAGTTGCAAAATCCCATCCCTACTAAAATAACAGGTCAATCAGGTCTGTAAACAACCTGAAGTACCTGTTCAATTACTTTAAGTGGCACCCCGCTAGCTTTAATTACTGGCGGGAGTCCCACATGCGGGGGCTGCGCACGCATGTCAGCGGGGAACCCGGAAATGGGCGGGTTGGAGCCGGGCTCCCGACCCACCCCGGGAATCCCCGATTTTCGTAGCCCCCCTGCCATGAACGCACCTGATTGCGGGTGCTAAAATCAAGCCCAAAGAGAGTTTATTCTAGTTTCACTTAAGCCTGGCTAATTTTGTACCCGTGTTCTCTATTTCTGTGCTTAGTCAGTTAAATAATCTGCTTGAACCTACATCATCTGTGAATCAGCATTTCATAAAGGTCTACCTTTAAAAAACTGATTTTTCTTCCAGATGTTCGTTTCAAAATTCCATAACAACTTGAAAAAAAGTGTTATCCGGGCTTATCTGCTGAAATTGGATCAGGCTTCTAAATAATAAAATCAATACCAAAACTATTTTGAAATAAATCACATAATAAGCAGCATTGCTCTTATTGACACACAGTAAGTTGTATAGATGGGAGCAGGAAGTTACAAAGAGACATTGACAGACTAAGTGAGTGGGAAAAACTATGGCAGATGAAGTTCAATGTGAGGAAATGGAAGGTCATCCACTTTGGATCAGAGAAAGACAAATGGGAATATTTTCTTAATGGTGAGAGACTAGGAGTTGCGGAAGAGCAAAGGGATTTAGGTGTCAGTGTATATACTTCAGCCTATCCAAAACTCTGCTGCCCGTATCTTAACTCGTACTAAGTCCCGTTCACCCATCAGCCCTATGCTCGCTGACCTACATTGGTTCCCAGTCCAGCAATGCCTCGATTTTAAAATTTTCATCCTTGTTTTCAAATCCCTCCATGGCCTTGTCCCTCCCTATCTCTGTAACTTCCTCCAGCCCTACAATGCTGGCCTCTTGCATATCCCCAATTTTAATCACTCCACCATTCGCGGCCGTGCTTTCAGCCGCCTAGACCCTAAGCTCTGGAATTCCCTCCTAAACCTCTGCCTCTTCCTTCTCCTTTAAGATGCTCCTTAAAACCTACCTCTTTGACCATCTGTCCTAATATCTCCTTCTGTGGCTCAGTGTCAAATTTTGTTTGTTAACGCTTCTGTGAAGCACCTTGGGATGTTTTACTACGTTAAAGGCGCTATATAAATGCAAGTTGTTATTTTAGTAACCTGGTGCAGAAAGGCTAATAGAACATTGGCCTAAGCCTTGGTCAGGCCCCATCTGGAGTACTGTATTCAGTTTTAGGCACCACACCTTTGGAACGATATACTAGCCTTGGAGGGGTGCAGTGCAGATTCACCAGAAATGATAGGCTTTAGGGTTAAATTATAAGGACAGGCTGCATAAATTTGGTTTGTATTTCCTTAAGTTTAGATGGTTGAGGGATGATCTAATCAAATGTTTAAAATGATATGGGGATTTGATACGGTAATACAAAGAAATGATTTCCTCTGGTGGGGGAATCCATAACGAGGGAGGCATAATCTTAAAAGAAGAGCTAGGCCATTTACGAGCGAAATCAGAAAACACTTTTTCACACAAAAGGCAGTGGAAATCTGGAACACTCTCCCCCAAAAGGCTGCGGATGCTGGTTCAATTGTAATTATCAAGACTCAGATCAACAAAATTCTGTTGATCTAAGAGTTTCAAGGGACATGGAGCAAAGGTGGGTAAAGGGAGTTGAGGTACAGATCTGCCATGATCTGTCTGAATGGCAGAGCAGACTTGAGGGGCTGAATGACCAACCCCTCTTATGTACTCTGTCTGCAATAAAAGATGAAAAATCTCCACTAACTGCAGAGATAAACAAGAGCAGAATATTTCTTCTCTTCCCACCCCAACCACTGACAGCATTTTAGGCAATTCTATCCCACAACCAAAACATTTTGTAGCCTAAACCACAACCATGGAAGACACAGCACTGTTTTAATAGTTTTTGCTGGAAATTTCATTTGAAACAATTCCAAATAATTTTCTATTGCCAAATTGCTGTCTTGGTAGACAACTACCTTTTTTAGACCTACAGCTTCAAAGTAGTCTCAAAGCCAGTTAAAAAGTGTCTTCCATTCAATCTCCCCTCCAAAACAGTAGTGCTGCATTGCAGGCATTTATCAGGAAATTTTCTCCAGGTTTCTCCTCTCCTGAAATGCACAGGCTCTTGCTGGGGTTGGTTCCACATACATCAGACACTCTCCAGTACCTCGCCCAGGGAGGGGAATCATTATTCATGTATGGGCCTAGAAAGTGGATTTTGGCTAGCTATTCAACTACAGAGGGCATCCCAGCCAAGCCTAATCCTATCCTCATCCGGTTCCCCACACAGACTTCCAGCAGAAGTTATTTCATAGTAGTTTGGATCAGAAACCCTGCCTGGTTTTGCTCTCCGTAGCTAGAGGCACCAGAGCCAACACTACCACCAAGTGCCTCCCTAGATTAGATCAGCTAATTCAGCAGAGAACAGGAATCAAACTGCATGGCTTAGATACACGCTGCATTTACAAACGGAGGATCAGGGGAGTTCCCGATATTCTCTAACACAAAACACTCAATTACCAAGACGCAGTTTCTATGATCACCAATTAACATTCTTTGGCTCTTATTGAGGTATTCACATTACTGTGCTGAAACTAAAGCACTGATTACTGTAGGTGCATGTTGAATGGGTTCAATTCATAAAGTACATCCAAGCTGTAGCGCACAAAAAAAACCCGACAGAGTCAGTCAAAGAGGAGATATGAAGACAGGTGACCAAAAGCTTGGTCAAAGAGGTAGGTTTTAAGGAGCATCTTAAAGGAGGAGAGAGATAGAGAGGCGGAGAGGTTTAGGGAGGGAATTCCAGAACTTAGGACCGAGTCGGGAGTGGGCCTAGAGGTGCAGGAACAAAATTTTTTGGAGGGTTGTAGGGTTGGAGGAGGTTAGAGATAGGGAGAGGAAAGGCTATGCGGGGATTAGAACATGAGGATGAGAATTTTTAAAATCAAGGCATTGGTGGATCAGGAGCCAATGTAGGTCAGCGAGCACAGGGGCAACGGGTGACGGCACTTAGTGTAGGTTAGGATACAGGCAACAGAGTTTGGATGAGCTCAAGTTTATGCAGGATGGACGATGGGAGCCTGGTCAAGAGAGCATTGGAATCGTCAAATCTACAAGGATGAGTGTTTCAACAGCAGATGAGCGGAGGAAAGGGCAGAGACAAGCGATATTATGGAAGTGGAAGTAGGCAGTCTGTGTGATGGAGGGGATATAAGATCAGAAGCTCCGTTCAGGGTCAAATAGGACGCAGAGGTTGCGAACAGTCCAGTTCAGCCCAAGACAGTGGCCAGGGAGTGGGTTGGAATTGGTGGCGAGGGAACAGAATTCTTAGCGGGGGCAAAAGAAAATGGCTTTGGTCTTCCCAATGTTTAATTGGACAAAATTGCAGCTCATCCACGACTGGATGTCGGACAAGCAGTCTGACAACAAAAAGGCTGGGGCAGGGGTGCCAAGAGAGGTGGTGGTGAGGTAGAGTTGGGTGTCATCAGCATACATGCGGAACCTGACATCATGTCTTCGATGATGTTGTCCAGTGGCAGCATGTAGATGAGAAATAGGAGCGGGTCAAGGATAGGTAGATCTATGGGGGGCTCCAGAGGAAGAGAAGCCATTGCAGGAGAAGCATTGTTAAGGATTTACATGATAGCAGGCACTGTGGCCCATTTTCTTCTCCCTAACCGAAGGCACTAAAGCCGATTGTAGCATTCCTATCTCTAATGCCACACCAACAGCTAACAACACAGACCAGAAATAAACTTGGGTCTGTACGGCTCAGCTATTCACTGGATAAAGTCACTGAGCTAAAGGGCGAGCTTGATGTTGCAATCTTTAGTAGGTGCACCAGCAATAAGAACACACTGTTTGTTTAAGCCAGCTTCAAGGCAACTTATTGAGACTACAGATTTCTATACTTCAATTCTTAGAAGTCAATTTGATAATTTCACAAAGTAAAAATGCCAGAATGAACACAAAAGACTCCCTCCAGGCAAATTACAAAGCAGTGTCTGTCACAGTTGGTTGTGGACAGTTTGCAATTCTGCCATTTAAAGATTTATTACAACTGTTTAGAATAGTTTTATGCAACTCTTTATCAAGGAAATAAAGACTCGCATTTATACATGCCTTATGAAGTCATTCAGCAACAGCTTGTATTAATACAGTGCTCATCATGTGCAGGGAGATGTCAAGAGCATTTCACATACAACTATTTTTTTTGAAGTGCAAGAATGGACTTGCACAAGCAAACGTGGCAGCTATTTTGCACACAAGACCCCATAAACAGTAACAAGATGAACGAATGAATGGTTAATTTGTTGGTGATGTTTGAGGAAGGAACATTAGCCAGGACACCAGGAGAACTCAGATTTTCAAATAGTGCCATGGGTTCTACATGAACAGGCAAATAGGTCCTCATCTGACAGACAGCACTTCAGACAATACTGCACAGAAGTGTCAGTCTAGATTTTATGTTCATCTTGGAGTGATGCTTGAACCCACAGGTTACTCACCCACTACCAATTAAGCCAAGCTGGTAATTTTAGTCTAAACCCTTGCATGGAACTTGCAATGACTACAGTATTGTTCTGCCTTCGTGAATAGGGTAGGGTAGTTTGTTAATTAGGCAACTGAAAACTCCACCAGTCTTCATAGGAGGCATGTTGCACGATTTTTATGGACTAATTTGATAACTGAACTGCTAAATCGATTTGTCAGAAAAGGACACGCACTCAATTTTCTAAATAATTATATAGATTGATTTTGTGTATATAGTTAATGCTATTGATCCAAATGGCTCAAGAAACATACCCTATTTGAGAGAGTGAATAATTCAGTGAACTGATGTACAATTATCTAGTGTTGTACTACGTTAAACAATCATTACTAAACAAATAATTCCGTATAATGTATACCAAAGTCTTGCTGATACTGATGTTTTTGCTCTGGAGCTTTGAATGTGAATCAGTATCATCTGGATTGAAACTATTTTAGTATGTATGCTCTTTTTTAATTGATGAAAGCAAGGGAACATCAAATTAGTCGTATATAGTCCAAACTCAGTAGCAGGTTCCATTATAAATTGAGTTTTTTGTAGAATTGGTCCCCACTATCTTAGTGAGCAGGAAATGTGAAATCTGCATATTCAGATACTGCTTGCTTTTCCTTTTGGAACACTTACAATTATTTTTTGTTCCTCAGATCCCAATGCAATTCACTGCAATAAATTCATTTTTTTGGTGGGAGGGTGGTGTGGTGAGGAATATGAACTTACTATTTACCATTCCACAGAAGATAAACTGATCAGCATAGAACCACTGCTATTGGATCAGTGTGTTTTACAATCTGATCAATAAAACTATTTCCTTTTGCTTCATAAAATACGTAATGGTTTTATTATTTTGGAATCAGTTTCACAGATGTCGAGCACAAGTTAAGTTGCAGTTTAATGTGAGCTATGTCCTTTTTATTGTGTGTTTAGCAAACTTTTTAAAAACATTTCCTGTGCCTCTGACTTTTTTTTAAACTGTTGCAACTGAAGTAAAATATACTTTTTACAATTGTATGTCATTAATTCTTGTCTATTCAGATTGTTTCACATCAACCCTTCCTATGAAGACTGGTGGAGTTTTCAGTTGCCTAATTAACAAACTACCCTACCCTATTCACGAAGGCAGAACAATACTGTAGTCATTGCAAGTTCCATGCAAGGGTTTAGACTAAAATTACCAGCTTGGCTTAATTGGTAGTGGGTGAGTAACCTGTGGGTTCAAGCATCACTCCAAGATGAACATAAAATCTAGACTGACACTTCTGTGCAGTATTGTCTGAAGTGCTGTCTGTCAGAAGAGGACCTATTTGCCTGTTCATGTAGAACCCATGGCACTATTTGAAAATCTGAGTTCTCCTGGTGTCCTGGCTAATGTTCCTTCCTCAAACATCACTTAGTGATCTGATTGGTCAATGGGAACTACATTACCCCTCACAGCTACTCTTCTGATTCACATCTTCTCAAACCTGCTCCTGCCTTAAGCTCATGAGTTAGGGGCTGTGGTATCTCCCTCGCAGACCTCAGACCACCATCTTCACCCTCCTTGGCCTCTCGCTCCAAGTGGCCACAGCGTCTCTGCTCTCCTGGACTCAACAGCTCTGCTCTAATGCCCAGGCCTGGTTCTATCTTTTCTCCCATCCCAATTGTTACCACTTCCTGTCGTCATCTCCTCCTCTTTCTCTCCTACTCCCCCTGAAACAATACCAACACATTTAAAGAATTTTCCAACTTCTTTAAAATTTCTTACATGCACAGTGATGTTTTTTTTAAAAACATTCAAAATTTTGAATGTAACACTTGGCTCACACCATCTGCCATGAGCTGTAAAACGATCTGGCACTGGCCACAGCGTCAAACTCCCATATGATTGTTCTTGTCCTCCAAGCAGTCAGCATCCATTTCAGGAAGGTTTGATTGTGAAGTTGAAAGAGCGTAGTGTGAAAGTGCACGGACCCAAAAATACTTCAATAACTGTCTGCTCCAGATAAATCTAACTTACAGAACCAGTATTGAGGCTAGTAGTTGACTCAAGAGGTAAGAATCTTACAGGAAGCACACCTGACCTGCTCTGGGAGAGATGTTGAAAACAACTGCCTATTCTATTTCATAATTAGACAAAAAGAATTGTCAAATTGTCTAATACAGGTATTAATCAAAGAAAGATTGCAAGTACGAGAAATATGAAATTTTTAATACGAGTATTCTTTAACCCGATGAATGAATTCCATCTAAAAATCTAGCTTTAAATCTAAGCATCTGATCATTACTTTCCTTCATAATATAATGTAAAATTCTCTTACCTTACCCTACACAGTTTATGGGAGATTATGTGGTCATCTCACATTACTAGGACAGCCATTCCCAACTTTCAGACTGACATATTGTTATGATGTAACTGTACTCCATCAGTAGAAATTGCAAAATATAGAGCTAATAAAAAATTACAAATGTTGGAAATTGAATTTAAAAAGTAGAAAGTGATGGAAAATACACAGCAGGCCCACCAGCACTTGGAAAGACCCTTAAGGTCTCCACTTGAGAGGTTATATCACTGGTCTTCCCCCTTTACAGGCATTAACAGACCTGTTCTATTTCCAGAATTTTCCGCTTTTATATCAAAAATTGAGGTGGGTATGCAAACCCCTCCTAAAGGCAGTAAGTACCTTTATACTTTTTTCAGGAAATTAAAGTACCACTTGCTAAGAGGATTGTATACTGCTAAAATAAAATTAGGATTCAAAGGCTGTTTTTACCTTCAGTGGTCTAAGGCGTGTGATCCAAGCATTTCTCTTCTGATACTTCAGTCGTTTTAATTTGAATTAAGAGTACACTGTAATGTTTAAACAGTTCAGCCAGTCTTCATTTAGACGGGCTACAAACTTAAATCCAGCATTTAATACACAAAGACTGGTTGTGGCTGTCGCCAGTGCATCAGCAATGAGTGACATTATGATATCTAGAACATCCAAGGTTGCAGCTTTGGCTCAGTGGTAACATTCTCACCTACGCGTCAATTACTAGCCCCAATACTGCTTTTGTGGGTTCAAGCCCCACTCCAGAGACTTGAGCACATAATCTAGACTGATGTTTCAGTGCAGAACTGAGGGAGGGCTACACTGTCAGAAGATGAGATGTTAAACCAAGGCCCCATCCACCCTCTCAGCAGAAAATTCTATGACACTACTTGAAAAGCAGGGGAGTTCTGAGTGACCTAGCCAATACTTATCCCGTAACCAATATCACAAACAGATTATCTGGTCATTTATCTCATTGTTGTTTGTGGGACCTTGCTGTGTGCAATTTGGCTGTCATGTTTCCCTACATCATCCCTACATTACAACAGTGACTACGCTTAAAAGTACTTCACTGGCTGCAAAGCGCTTTGGAATGTTCTGAAGTTGTGAAAGACGCTATGTAAATACACGTTTGTTCTTTCCTTTTGCTGTAATTTTGATTGGTATGTGCTTCGTTTACCTGGCTTATGGAAGTTGTTCAGCTGATCAAGTAAGCGTTTTTTAAAAAAAAATACACAAAGAAGCAGCATGATACGAAGTCAGCATGCATGCTCAGGTAGCTATATGCATCTGTGTGCCAATGTCATGACACTGTGTAATGAGGGGCTCGCACTCACGCAGTCTGGATGTCCCAGTTTTAAAAAAATCTTCACCACCATTGCCCTTAACAAATATGGTAGTTTTAGTTTGGGAAGAAAAGAAATTCATGGGGTAAGTCACCATAGCCAACTCACACACTTGGCATTTTAGGAGGGTTGCAAGCTGGACTCTAGTCACAGGATGTTATTTAGTTCAGGAAAACATCACAAAATAAAAGGAGAATGGGATGTTACCTCAAGCAACTTGTATATGCATTGGTCAGCTCAACAGGAACACTGGTAGAGCCCTGGGAAAAGCTTGTCACTACCTTGCCCCATGAGCATGTACTCAGGGTGATCTGAACAGAGAGAAAACTTACTGAAAAAGTTTACATTTGTTATTGTATTGTAATGTGTTACCTTCACAGTAAATATATTTTCTAACCAATACCAAAAATAGAAATGCAAGTGTTACTAGTCTTTTACAGACCAAAACATACAAGTGTATCACATCCAGACTGGCTAGCTGATACATTTTCGATTAGAATTTAGACACTGCTAAATATTTTAAGAATCTTTAAATCAAGCAAGCTGAAATCCTTGCCGTAATGCAAACTTAACATACTTTGGTTAAAAGATACAGAATACTATTCAAGCTGCTGACATAAGTAGTTCAGTTCTACTTAAAACTATTAATCCACTGGATGTTCTACCTTCTTGCAGTCTGACCCAGTTTCCATAACAACTCAAAGCTTACTGGCAAACTTGGCATTCAGATTCCCATATCCATGTTCCAGTTTCTATCCCAGACTAAGCCACTAGGGTATCAAATATGGATTGCAACCTACTTTAATTTCCCCACTCTCAGTGAGTCCTTCCCCAAGTCATACCATAGTAACGTAACCCTTTATAAAATAATTAAGAAATAGCAGGAATTTCGACTTTAAAAGGACATACAAGAAATATGCAATTTACTTTGGCATTTCTAGCAAATATTCAAGATAATGGATGTCTGAGAACAAAGCAGTTGCAAATATCAGTTATGTAGCATAAAATTTCTTTCACATTGGATTTCCAAAATATCTATATTTACAGTTGAGTTGAATCCCCTGCATTTAGTAAATCCAATGCATAAACTTATAGTCAAGCACCAGTATTAGTATTTTGCCTGAAACTTGATTGCTAATGTGCAATCAAAATGGTCTAATCATTAATGAAAAAGGATTCTACCGAATTATTACAAATGGAGCAACACACACCTCAATCATCTGTATGTCTCATTCCATTTCCTGCTTTAAAAGTACTGGCTAAAGGCAGTTCAGTGGACTGCGTGTCTGGCAATTTCCTCCGCCCCGTGTTATGAATAGGCAGTCCTGTTCAAAGGTCAATCATTTCCAGACATGTCGTCACTTCAAGGTAACTATTTGTCCTTTCACGACCTCAGGACGTCCTAAAGCGCTTTACAGCCAATTAAGTACTTTGAAGTGTAGTCACTGTTGTAATGTAGGAAACGTGGCAGCCAAATTGCACACAGCAAAGTCCCACAAACAGCAATGAAATAAATGACTAAATAATCTGTTTTAGGTGTTGGTTGAGGGATAAATGTTGGTCAGGTCAAGAGAGAAAAAAGAAATTAAACAAGATTTGTGAAACTGTAAGACCAGTTATACTAACTAAGCTCAGTTTATACTTACATTGCTCCTCTCCCTTCACCCCTCTATTAGCCACCTAGACCCACGCTCTGGAACTCCCCCCTGAAATCACTCCACCTCTTCACCTCCCCTCTCTTCTTTCAAGATCCTCCTTAAACCCCCATTTCTTTGATCAAGCTTTTGGGCATAAGAACATAAGAACATAAGAAATAGGAGCAGGAGTAGGCCAATTGGCCCCTCGAGCCTGCTCCGCCATTCAATAAGATCATGGCTGATCTGATCCTAACCTCAAATCTAAATTCATGTCCAATTTCCTGCCCGCTCCCCATAACCCCTATTTCCCTTTACTTCTAGGAAACTGTCTATTTCTGTTTTAAATTTATTTAATAATGATGTAGCTTCCACAGCTTCCTGGGGCAGCAAATTCCACAGACCTACTACCCTCTGAGTGAAGAAGTTTATCCTCATCTCAGTTTTGAAAGAGCAGCCCCTTATTCTAAGATTATGCCCCCTAGTTCTAGTTTCACCCATCCTTGGGAACATCCTTACCGCATCCACCCGATCAAGCCCCTTCACAATCTTATATGTTTCAATAAGATCGCCTCTCATTCTTCTGAACTCCAATGAGTAGAGTCCCAATCTACTCAACCTCTCCTCATACGTCCGCCCCCTCATCCCCGGGATTAACCGAGTGAACCTTCTTTGTACTGCCTCGAGAGCAATTATGTCTTTTCTTAAGTATGGACACCAAAACTGTATGCAGTATTCCAGGTGCGGTCTCACCAATACCTTATATAACTGTTTTTATATTCTATCCCCCTAGCAATAAAAGCCAACATTCCGTTGGCCTTCCTGATCACCTGCTGCACCTGCATACTAACCTTTTGATTTTCTTGCACTAGGACCCCCAGATCCCTTTGTACTGCAGTACTTTCCAGTCACCCGTATTAAGATCTCCATTGGCTTGTCATCAGTTTTTTCCCTTATGCCTAGTGAAGCACCTTAGGATGTTTTTGTTTGTTAAAAGGCTCCATTTAAATAAGCTGTTGTTTTAAAACCTATTTACAGCAAGCATAGGAACAATACAGCACTGATGGTGCTTTTAAAAAAAACACAAAATTACAACAAAGCAGCTTGCCTTCACTTGATAGTGACAGGGTATTTGCATTAGATATGCACACAGTGTAGTCACAAAACTGAACAGGGTGTTGGATATTAATACCAATCATGACAATACTTAACCAGTTTATAACTAGAATTGATATGAATCCAGAAAGTTACTTTTAAATGCTGATTTCATATCAGTACCATTATGTAGGTTGGCTTTGCATATAAACTTTACACCAGAGTGTGACTTCTATATACTGACATAAAGTGTAAAATATAGCCCATTTCTGTTTGGCTCATCATGGTTTTCAGCTATTTTAATTCAACTCAAGACGTCAGCAAGCATGTTCCAGCATATATTCTAGCCTAGTTTGAAAAACGCTGTAAAAAGAATTTAAGCTATTGCTTTTTAAAATTTTTGGCCCCAGGCCAGGAGGTTGTTGGGGTGGGGGAAGAGGAGGAGGATGGGAAAGCATTCATATTCCAGTTCATCAACCCTTGTTGGAAATATGTAGATAGGCATAATGTGAGGGCAGGATTGAGATTGGCTGTGATGGCCTCTGCAATTGAGCAGTCCACTGACATGTACTGTCCAGGCTCAGATACAAAAAATAGCCACTTGGGTGTAATATCAGAGATATGCTGCATCCTAGCAAAATCCATCGTTTTCATGAGAGGCGAGGGGAGAAAATTGAAAAGTTTGAAAGACTCACTTTTTTTTTTAAAAAGAGTAGAATTAAACTCAACTCCAAGTGCAATTAGTAATTTCACTGCTTGCAGGATCGATATTTCATGTAATTGACACCTGAAAACTACACGAGTGAACACTAGGCTGCTGACTTTAAAGAAAGTTCTGCAAAACTATTAAAAACCTGCCATGTTGGCTGCCAGAAGAAAAAAAAATGAAAACCACTGCATCTATATTGTGCCTTTTGTTACCCTCGGAACATCCCACAGCACTTCACAGCTAATGAAGTGTAGACACTATTGTTACACCGACAACCAATACTTACACAGCAAGATCCAACAAACAGCAAATGAGATGAATGACCAGTTGATCTGTTTTTGGTGGTGTTTTTTGAGGGAGAAATATTGGCCATGACACTAGAGAACTTCCTCCTCATCTTTAAAAGAGTTTCATGGGACCTTTTACATCCACGATTTAACAACTCATCCAAACGATGCCTCCAACAATGCAGCACCTCTGTAGTGCACTGAAGTGTCAGTCTAAATTATGTGCTAAAATCCTGGAGGTGGGCTTGAATCCACAACCTTCTGACTCAGAGGTGAGGTACTAACAACTGAGTCAAGCTGACACTAAATTTGATCTGTAGCAGATGCCATCTCTGCTGTAGAAGCAAAGTGTTCAGTTCAGGCTTTTAAAATAAAAACTTTGTACCAGCAGTTGCAATGGTCAAATTTATGTTTATTGGTCAAATTTATGTTTATAGACTAAGTAAAATATTGTGCAAAGCACCTTACTAAGCGACATACCCTTTTAAATTCAAGCTCCAGAAGTTAACTTCAATGTACAGGTAAATATTTGCCTTTAAAAATTAATCTCAGATATTTTTGCCAGTGGCTGCTGATCAAATTTAATAAAGTACTCAGCAGAGAGCTGAAAACAAAGGCCCACCAATTTCCAAATATAAAACAATACAGATAATAATGAAGGGAACCTCAGGCTTCCACCATCCTAGCACACGCAGTCTGCTGTTAATAGAGGTTCTAGAATTCTACAAAGTTTCACAATAGACAAATGGATATAAATGAAAAAATACATTAACTGAGAATCATAAAAGGGCAAGTAATTCTCATTCATAAATGTGCCTATTAAAAAGTTTTACCAGAAGCCATGCGCTCACCTTGAACAGAATCTCAGTGACCGTGAAATTCAAAGCATTCTTTCAGAACATTGAGAGTCAACACCGAGGTTACGTTTTACTTGTAGCAGCTGTCTCTGAACATTGGTCAGCCTTTCAGAATCTAATTTTTCAGAAAATTAGTAATAATCCACATAGTAGAATCTTAATGAAAACAGTTCCACAGCAAGGAATTTCATGCATTTCTGATGCACAACAGTAACATGCTACTCCTCACTAACAATAGCACTGCCTGTAAATGCTCAAGAATTATGTTTGAGCATTAACTCAAATTATTCTCTCATTGCACTGGGCATCAGGGTGTAAAATAAGTCCATTCACTTCCTTAGATGGATACTATAATGGCAATAGCAAGATATTATTCAATTGTATTAAGAATACTTCATCTGTTTTAATAAAATGAATGACTACTCATGACGAAAGAGTCAGCAGTACTCAGTTAACTAAATGCTTATGTTCAATGCATTTGCTTTTGGTGATCTAATATTTGTGGTTTTAAAAAAAAAACGGGTTACAATAAATATCTGTACTCTTTCTGATGGGGTGAAAAGAATTCTCAATGCGGCTGCTTACAGACGTTTCCACAGATGGAACTTAGGGAGAGATCACAGAAAGTAACTGAGAATTATAAATACCCACAATCTCAACTCTCCTCAAATGAGGACACTTTCCAACTAATCCACTTTCAATTTCAAATAAGGGGTTAGTGGGATGGTTTTCTTTAGATGGCAATGTGTTCTATTTTTCCAATGTTTATACCTGCCTTGTTCTAAAGTTATTTTTTGTAATGTCAGATTATAGATACCCAGGTTTTAATATATTAAAAGGGGCAGATAACTTAAGTGGTTAATAAAGGTCACCTAAACCCCCCAAAGTGCTGAGAGACTGAAATGCACTTGTGTCTTTGTTATGTTTTGATATATACTTTGGACAAGAAAAGGCCATCAGGCCCATACATGCTCGCCCCGTTTCTTGCTGAACTCACCGCACCCTTCCTCTGTCCCAACTCAACCTCCACCCCCTGCCATATTATTCTATAATGTTCAAAATACTAAATAGGAATTTTTTTTTTTAAGACAGCGAGTGGTTATGATCTGGAATGCACTGCCTGGGGTGGTGGAGGCATATTCAATCATGGCTTTCAAAAGGGAATTGGATAAGTACTTGAAGGGAAAAAAAATTGCAGAGCCACAGGGAAAGGGTGGGGGAGTGGAACTATCTGGATTGCTCTTGCAGAAAGCCAGCACAGACTCAATGGGCCGAATGGCCTCCTTCCCTGCTGTGATTCTATGAGCTCTGCTTATGATTCAAATGTAAATTCTCCATCTCTGATCCATGCAGTCTTCAAAAGTATAGAGTTATCTAATCTCAGCTAGTGCAGTGATAATGCCGCTACAATTAGCAACAAAGTCCCAACACAACAGGAGTGGGAAACAGCCCACGGTTCTCACACATTATCACTATGGACAACTCTGCTGGAAGTGGACATGTCATGTTGGGTGAAGACAGAAATCAGATTCAGCTGTGATAGACTCCATAGTTCAATGCCAACACTCAAGGTACCAGAGGGCAACCAACCCCCAGTAAAAGACAAGCCTTCAGGAGAGAAAGAGTGGGGAGAAAAGACAGGAGAGAAAACTGTAAAAAGCCAGCTATTTGAGGCAGAAGTGTGCATGCAGGAATTAGCAAAGATTAAAATGGTGGGAAAAACAGCATCATATATAAGATAAAACAGGCTGAAAGTGCATTATAAAGCAGTAATGCATTGAGAGGTTCTAATAATGTAAAATGGCAAGACTGAGGCTAAAGTGGTTTACCTACATCACTTCAACCCTGTCACAAATTATGTACAGCAAATCTATGATTTGTGTGTCGCAAATACATCTCTAAAATGGCAAACCTATTCTTAGCATGTAATTTTAAGATGGACAGAAAATTTCAAATTAACTCAAAAAATGGCATAACACTCCCCTCCATGCTGGGCTGAATCCCTTATTACTCAAGGACTGCTCTGAAAAATGAAAAAGCATATTTGCAGCTAAAACCCAACATGGAGTTTCAAGATGCTTTATAACTAAAACTGTTTACATAGTAATACATATAGTACTACTAATTTCCAACTTTTGTCAAGCATCTTTTAAAAACATATATTGGAAATTTATTTGATCCATAGTAATGTACTTCATTCAAAAAAGTGGCTGCCATTGACATCATAGGCACTTATTGAGCTTGAAAGTGGGGCATCTGTAGATCGCCTTACTAAAGGGTTGTTTCCAGTTCAAGACACATAGCAGTAGATAGTGGAGTTGCATTAATAATGTTCAACTAAACTACTTTTTATTTTCCCTTTTGGATTCTTACAGTTAGATTTATAGATGAATAATGGCAAAGAGAAGCTCTATTAAATATTGAGCTAATGATTTTTTTTCCCCAAATGCTTTTGATGAAAGACAGGATAACGTGCCAGCAGTGACTCAGATTGTTAATTACACTGTAAAACCACGGCAGTTGCTTTATGAAAGATTCTTACTATATTTTCTGATTTTGCAATAGTCCTTCACTGTATTAGACATGTCTTACAGTAAAGATTTAATTTTTCCTCCTGGCTCTCTCAAGTCAGCTGTGGCTCAGTTATAGCACTCTCGCTTCTGGAGTTAGAAGATTGTGGGTTCAAGTCCCATCCAGAGACTTGAGCACAAAATCCAGGCTAACACTCCAGTGCAGTACTGAGGGAGTGCTGCATTGTCAGGGGTGCTGTCTTTGGGATGAGACATTAAACAGAAGCTCCATCTGCCCTCTCAAGTGGATGTGGCACTATTTTGAAGAGGAGCAGGGGAGTTCTCCCTGTTGTCCTGGCCAATTTATTCCTCAACCAACATCACTAAAACAGATTATCTGATCATTATCACATTGCTGTTTGTGGGATCTTGCTACACATAAGAGGCTGCCGCATTTCCTACATTACAACGGTGACTACATTTCAAAAGTACTTCATTGGCTGTAAAGCGTTTTGGGACATTGTGAAAGTAACTATATAAATGCAAATCTTTCTTCCTTTCTCCCTCGTCACTTTCCATACTCCAGCCAAAATCGTGACCAGCTCGCAGATCTCAATCGTATGCCTCAATTGCACCTGTTATCGACGAGTTTCTCTTTTTGCTTAAATGCATATTTTATTCTTTTTAAGAGATGCATTCGCCACAAAAAAACAGCACTTATTCGTAAATCCAAAGCTGCAGTAACAATTTCTGATCATCTGCTCCTTTACCTCACTCTACACACTGCAAAGGATCTGCTTGTGCATGGCCTACAGTACGTGAATGTTATTAATTTCATCCCCTCCCCACGCATGCGATCCCATTGCCCATATGCTGTCAGTAGACACTTTTGAAACTTTGAATTATGCTTTGATCCACAGGCGAAGTGTGGCCAATCATATTTGGGGCAGGTAGATGATCTTTGCTGCGCTATCATGAAAGAGTTGGAGAATTATCAATGATTACAGTCACCTTTCTCTTCTGCCTTGCCTGTGTCCCCATCGAAGTACCAGTTCCACTCTGAAAAGGGTTGTGATATTAACCAAACCTTTTTGTATGTAACTGCCCAGTAGCATGCATATATTCATGAAACAGATGATTTCACAGGTTTGTGGATAGATATTGGAGGACTTATCGTGAAAGGTGCTATATAAATGGAAGCTCTTTCTTTCACTTATGTTGGCACACGGCAGAAAGATGCTGTTTTCCTCCCCAGTGAACATTTCTCCCCTTTGAACCCAAGTGTTATGCAAGAGTTTATAAAATAGTCCAAACTCATTTATAAAAAATATCCTCTGCAATGGTGGCATTTCAGATGTGACAGACTTAGACTGACCACTTAACATTTAACACTTCTGTGATGTCACGGCCTGAAATTGTGAAGCCAACCAAAACTTGGAAACGATCAGCAAAGTGCCTTGCGTTTTCCATGAGCAAAACACTTAATGGGGTTGCTCTTGTTTTGCATTTGGGCAATCTATTTTACCAGTACTTCTTCCAGTGTGGAAATTAACGTCTGCATTTGTGTCCTTGAAGTTAATATAGACTTTGTATTCTGGCACAGTTTTGCCTCATTATTCTGCCATGTCAACAGCCCATTCAGCAGCACACAATGCTCTGAGCAATTTTAATTTTTGGGGGGATACTGCTGCAAACCATGCCCAGTTAGCTTGGTTTAAATTTTCATCCACTTGCTTTTGCTTTGCTTTGTCTTACATACACACAGGGACTCAAACCGGGTTCATACTGCACCGATGAAACAATCCAAATCAGATTGGCTGTAATTCACAGCAATACTATGTTAGCAGCAAGGTTTGTAATAGTACACTTCAAGAAATTGAAGTTGCTGCGAAATACAATGGCTGAAAAATGAAGTCAAGCACTGCTAGGATGCACATAGGAGCACCATATTTAATATACAATATATGATGGGTTAATAGCAAACATGATGTGGAGATGCCGGTGATGGACTGGGGTTGACAATTGTAAACAATTTTACAACACCAAGTTATAGTCCAGCAATTTTATTTTAAATTCACAAGCTTTCGGAGATTTTCTCCTTCCTCAGGTAAATGTTTCAAGATCTCCTTGAAGCCTACGCATTTATACATATTGAATAATACATGGTGTTTACAGACTGCCCCTGCAACTGCCCGTTGCCAAGGCAATCACCGTGTTCAGACAGAGAGGTGTCATCTGCAGAACCCCCGAATACACATTCAACAAAAAAACAAACAGGGAAAAAAAACAGAGAAAAAAAACACAGAGAGAGGCAGAAACATCCGGAAGGCAGAGAGAGCCAGCAAATGACCCATTATATTAAAAACAGATAACATTTGTTCGCTGGTGGGGTAACGTGTAGCGTGACATGAACCCAAGATCCCGGTTGAGGCCGTCCTCATGGGTGCGGAACTTGGCTATCAATTTCTGCTCGACGATTTTGCGTTGTCGTGTGTCTCGAAGGCCGCCTTGGAGTACGCTTACCCGAAGGTCGGTGGATGAATGTCCATGACTGCTGAAGTGTTCCCCGACTGGGAGGGAACCCTCCTGTTTGGCGATTGTTGCGCGGTGTCCGTTCATCCGTTGTCGCAGCGTCTGCATGGTCTCGCCAATGTACCATGCTCTGGGGCATCCTTTCCTGCAACGTATGAGGTAGACAACGTTGGCCGAGTCACAGGAGTATGAACCATGCACCTGGTGGGTGGTGTCATCTCGTGTGATGGTGGTATCTGTGTCGATGATCTGGCATGTCTTGCAGAGGTTACCGTGGCAGGGTTGTGTGGCGTCGTGGACGCTGTTCTCTTGAAAGCTGGGTAGTTTGCTGCGAACGATGGTCTGTTTGAGGTTGGGTGGCTGTTTAAAGGCGAGTAGTGGAGGTGTGGGGATGGCCATAGCGAGGTGTTTGTCCTCATTGATGACATGTTGAAGGCTGCGGAGAACATGGCGTAGTTTCTCCGCTCCGGGGAAGTACTGGACGACAAAGGGTACTCTGTTGGTTGCGTCCCGTGTTAGTCTCCTGAGGAGGTCTATGCGATTTTTTGCTGTGGCCCGTCGGAACTGTCGATCGATGAGTCGAGCGTCATATCCCGTTCTTACTAGGGCGTCTGCTGTGGCCCGTCGGAACTGTCGATCGATGAGTCGAGCGTCATATCCCGTTCTTACTACCTAGTAAGAACGGGATATGACGCTCGACTCATCGATCGACAGTTCCGACGGGCCACAGCAAAAAATCGCATAGACCTCCTCAGGAGACTAACACGGGACGCAACCAACAGAGTACCCTTTGTCGTCCAGTACTTCCCCGGAGCGGAGAAACTACGCCATGTTCTCCGCAGCCTTCAACATGTCATCAATGAGGACAAACACCTCGCTATGGCCATCCCCACACCTCCACTACTCGCCTTTAAACAGCCACCCAACCTCAAACAGACCATCGTTCGCAGCAAACTACCCAGCTTTCAAGAGAACAGCGTCCACGACGCCACACAACCCTGCCACGGTAACCTCTGCAAGACATGCCAGATCATCGACACAGATACCACCATCACACGAGATGACACCACCCACCAGGTGCATGGTTCATACTCCTGTGACTCGGCCAACGTTGTCTACCTCATACGTTGCAGGAAAGGATGCCCCAGAGCATGGTACATTGGCGAGACCATGCAGACGCTGCGACAACGGATGAACGGACACCGCGCAACAATCGCCAAACAGGAGGGTTCCCTCCCAGTCGGGGAACACTTCAGCAGTCATGGACATTCATCCACCGACCTTCGGGTAAGCGTACTCCAAGGCGGCCTTCGAGACACACGACAACGCAAAATCGTCGAGCAGAAATTGATAGCCAAGTTCCGCACCCATGAGGACGGCCTCAACCGGGATCTTGGGTTCATGTCACGCTACACGTTACCCCACCAGCGAACAAATGTTATCTGTTTTTAATATAATGGGTCATTTGCTGGCTCTCTCTGCCTTCCGGATGTTTCTGCCTCTCTCTGTGTTTTTTTTTTCTCTGTTTTTTTTCCCTGTTTGTTTTTTTGTTGAATGTGTATTCGGGGGTTCTGCAGATGACACCTCTCTGTCTGAACACGGTGATTGCCTTGGCAACGGGCAGTTGCAGGGGCAGTCTGTAAACACCATGTATTATTCAATATGTATAAATGCGTAGGCTTCAAGGAGATCTTGAAACATTTACCTGAGGAAGGAGAAAATCTCCGAAAGCTTGTGAATTTAAAATAAAATTGCTGGACTATAACTTGGTGTTGTAAAATTGTTTATAATAGCAAACAGACAGTGGAGCCACAAAATACACTGGTATATCAAGATCTTACATCCAATACATATGAAAGTTAAATTCAATACAATTTGGTGCTTAGGGAATGGGACCATGCCAAAACCGCAATACATCAAAGTTTTATATATTGAGTTCAATTGTATGAACTTCTTCCAAACAAAATCTGAAACTTAAAAGCCAGTAGTCTAGGCAAAAGTTACAAATAAAGTACCTAAACATCTCACACCCAAAAGTTGAAACTAGTAAAAACTTAATTTTATTAATGATACCCAACATCGTAATAATAGCAGAGTACACTACTGCACCTTCACATCAGGTTTTTACATACAAGCAATGAAGTAACACAACAGTCTTAATATTTTAACACAACACCTTTTTTCCAAAAATTAAAAATGGATCTTTCCAGGAGACAGTCACAGTGGCACTTCAAAAGGAGTGATTATTTGTATTAGAAGGCATTGCATGATTTTCATCAAGGTTAAATTTATGATGTTTCACACCTGTGTTTTTCTTTTAAATGGTCATAATCCACCCTTTTATCTGCACTGCTAGACAAACATAAAAGGTAAATGTAATGGATTGGCACAAGTTGTCTGACACTAGTCAACTTTGGACCATCTGTGCATTCCGATGACAATCAGGTATGTGAAACCACAGCCTTGGGTTGCATTGATGTCACAGAAAGTTAGAACTCAAAATGCCTCACCATCTATAGTACTTCAAAATGTAATATAAAATTGTGCAATTGTTTTTAAAAACGCACAGCATAGTATGTACTATGAAGGTATAGTACTATTGAATTTATTTTAATTTCAGTGATAGCGGAGATTACTATTCCTATAGTAATTCATGTTACTATCCCACAAGAAAAGTCATACAAGAAATGTAACGACAAAATTTAATCATTCCAAATTTGCAAGCATGCCTGGGATTTAAGATTTATATATTTTTTTAATGAATTTAATCCATCATCTGAACATCACAAGTGTTTTTTAGTTTTGTATCATGCTATGACAGCTATTTCACTTTTCTTTCATTAGCCGCTCAACAAAACAGTACTGGTACATTTTATATGAATTGTTGGTAATTAGAAATGAGCAATCTGAGCAAAAATATAGCACAAAGGCAATGCAGAGATGCTTATGGGCCAACAGGCAGCTGAACAGCAGATATCCACAACTTATCTCGATGGTCATTTGCAGAAAGAAATTCTTATCTACATCTAAGCCATTTCCCCCTACAGCTACCCAAGAAATATAGCCAGTGCTTTCTTAGAGCAGTCAATAACAGTTTGAGGTGGGGAGAGGAAAGAAATAAAGAACATTATCGGCTGCAAGAAAACATTGGTAACCTTGCAGATCATCCGACAATGTAACAACAACAACTTGTTCTTATATAGCACCTTTAATGCAGAAAAATGTCCCAAGACACTTCAGAGATGTAAGGAAAAAATGGATGCTGAGAAAATGAAGGAGATATTAGGAGAGGTGACCAAAAGCTTAGTCAAAGTTTTGGTTTAAAAGGAAGGCCTTAAAAAGGAGAGGAACATGTTTTAAAGGAGGAAATACCAGACCTAGACAGCTGAAAGCAGAGCCGCCAAAAGGTGAGCCAAATGGGGAGGAGGAAGCATAGATGATTGGAGACAGATGAATGAAAAGTTTGGGGGGGGGTGGGGGGGGTGGAGGTGGGGTTTGTACTGCTGAAGGAGGTTAGGGATAGAGATGGGTGAGGCCATAAAAGTATTTAAATGCAAGGATGAGAATTTTAAATTTGAGACATGGGGCGGGGGGCCAGTTTAGATCAGTAAGAACAGGGGTGATAGTTGAGTGGGGCGGTGCAGGGCTGGACATTGGCAGCAGAGTTTTATATGAGCTGATGTATATGGAGGGTGGAGGATTGGAAGACGGTTAGAAGAGAATTGGAAGAGTCAAGTCTTGAAGGTGACAACGGCATGGATGAGGTGTCGGCGACAGTAGGGGTGGAGGCAGGTGGTGTTAAGAGGTGGAAGTAGGTGGTCTTTGTGATGGAGAGGCTAGGGGTCAGAAGCTCAGTTCGGTTTTGATTAGGACAACAAGATTGTGAACAGTTGGTGTTTGAGACAGCAGCCAGGGACGGAGATGGAGTTGGTGGCAAAGGTTGTGAATGAGGGCTTCTTTCTTCCCAGTTTAGCTAGAGGTAATTGTAGCTCATCCAAAACTGGATGTCAGACAAGTAGTCCAACATCGCAATGGTAGTGGAGCGGTTGAGAGGTGTTGAAGAACTAATGCTGGGCATTATCAGCATATATTTGGAAGCTGACCTGATGTCTAAGGATAATGTCACCATGGGGCAACATAGGTGAAGAGGAGAAGGGCAAGGATGGGTGGTAGTTTGCAATAACAGAGAACAAGGGTGGGTTTTGAGGTTGGAGTGATATCATTTATATACATTTGGTGGTACAGCATTTATATACCACCTTTAACAAAGAATAATATCGCAAGGCACTTCACAGAGGTGTGATCAAAACAAAAGAGACACCAAGCCAAAGGAGGGTTAACCAAAAGCAATGGGTTTTAAAGAGGGTCTTAAAAGGAGGAGATGGAAAGGCAGGTGGAGAGGTAGAGTAGTTTAGGGAGTTTTGAAAAAGGGTGGGGGGGGGGGGGGGGAAGTGCACAAGGACAGGGAACAATTAGCCAGAATGGGGGCCAGGAAGGAATATTGGTTGGTCAGCAATTTAGTGGTGAAGGGAGCAGGAGATGGGTCTCACAGGCGAGATGTGCTCGGATAGGGCATGGGGGAGGGCGGCAGAGACAGAAGATAAACAGGGGTTCAAAACCAAGGGGGGGCTGGGGGGAGGTTTGGATTGGGGTAGCTGCTGAATTCCATCCTCAACTCCAACTCACGGAAAGAACAGGGGCAAGGGCTTAAAAAGGAGGAAGTTAGTGGTGGAGAAAAGAACCCAGGGGTTTTCTTTGCTCTGCAGGATGATCAGGAGAAGTGATCGGTTTTGGCAAAGAGGATAGCAAGGCCAGAGCTTAATGTGTTCCAGCCAGTTCTGGTGATGGATGGCTAAACCAGTTGTGTGCCGGATACGCTCAAGTCTTTGCCCCTTGGACTACATGGAGCAAAGATCTATACATTCTGAATGAGTATTGTATAAGGGAAACAGGGGGAGGGGGAACACCAAAACATGTTATGTAGTAATCCAAACTGTTATTTTCTGCTTAATAGCATCCAAATAAAACATGCTAGTGAAGATTCCCTGAATCAGGACTCCCTAGCGTACTCAGAATAACCAAATCAGTACTGTCCTTGCACAAAACTCTTACCCGTTCAGAATTCCAATGCAGACAATTACGCTCATCCTTTTCAAAACTGTGTTTGTATCCAATTTCCTTTCCTCTTACATTTTTTTAAAGTTGCTCTCCAGCATGGATAGTTTGCATTTCTCTCACCCAAAAAGAGTCTTTTCTTCCTCCCTCCACCCCCCACCAGCCTACACGACCCACTATGCTGACAACAGATCTATCCAGTAACAACTTTGAATTAAAAGAATTTTTACAGCACAATAAAATTTAATATCTTGCATTCTTTGAAAAAAAACAATCGTAACCTTGTTCTGGGATGGAAGTTATCCCAGAAATTTGATTTAAAATTCCATTATACAGTTTTGAAATGTACAGCAGTTCTAGTTTGTGAGAAACTTATTGTGGGCCCAAGACACATAAATGGGAATTTTTGGCTTTTATTGGAGAAATTCTATTGCAGTCAAAAGTAAGTCAACCAGGTTTCCCATTTTGTTAAAACCAAGACATTCCAAACATGATTTTGGGGAAATGGGTAGAGTTTTGAGCTTTAGAGGAAATAAAAGTTTAAAGAGCAAAGATGACTATTGCACTTTCTTGGAACTCCATCTGAAGGGAAACTAGGGGGTTGATACATATAATCTAAGTTGGAGACTTTTGTTGAAGTTCAAACAGTGAACTCCTGTGCAGACAAGCAACCTACCTGCAGGTAGAACATTTGGTAAATAGTGGTCAGAACCTGATTAGAGTCACATTAAAAACAGAATCAATGATAAAGAAGATCAACTGGAAACTAGCTAACTTCAGTTAGAGAAAAGGGGACCTATGATAGATTAACTAATTGGAAAAATGGCAAAAGAAACAGACCAGCTGGGTGATATTTAAATTTGGGATGAATAAGTATAGGCTAAATACATCCAGACTAGTGAACTAAGTATAAGCTGTGATGTGGAGATGCCGGTGATGGACTGGGGTTGACAATTGTAAACAATTTTACAACACCAAGTTATAGTCCAGCAATTTTATTTTAAATTCACAAGCTTTCGGAGGCTTCCTCCTTCCTCAGGTAAATGCTAAATGCATCCAGACTAGGAGTGAAAGGAGGGTGTCAAAGACTGGAGTTCTGTGGATAGAGGTTGGTACAAAATGAGTTATTTTTTCCAAAACAAAAAGGAGGCATGTAAAGAAAGAACTTGCATTAACTTAATCCAAAGAGCAGAGAGCTAGTAGATGCAGTGAAGTAGTATATTTTGGATAAAAGAACAATGAAAGGAAGCATACCCTAAATGATAAGATTCTTAACAGAATAGAAGAACAAAGGCATGCAGATACATAGATCTTTAAAGGTTGGAGCGCAGGCGAAAAGGCCATAAACAAAGGCAAATGGGATTTGGGGTTTTATACACAGGGGCACTCAATATAAATGCAGGAAAGTAATGCTGAATTTGTACAAAATATTGGTTAGGTCACTGTTGGGAGTACTGCATGTAGTTCTGGGAGCCATGGAAAAGGCATAATGAAGATCCATTACAATGATTCTGACAAAGAAAGGTTATCGTTATGAACGGCCACTTGAAAATTGGGGCTTTGCTCACTGGAAAAGTTAAAAAGGGACCTAATTGTGATTTTCAAAATTTGGAAACATTTTAAAGTGGGTAAACAGTGAAAGGTTGTTTCCGCTGGTTGGTGAATTGGATTAAGAGGGCATAATCTGAGGAATCACTAGAAGAATGAGGGGAGAAGTTAGATTCCCCCCACCCCCGCAGAGGGTCTTTAGGACTTAGGATGCTTCATCACAGGTGTTCACTGAGGCAGAGACTGACATTTAAAATGAAATTGTATAGGTATTTTAAAACAAAAATTGTTGAAGGATACAGGGGAATGGGATTACAGTGCTAGCTCTTTAGCTGGAGCTATACACTAATACAGGCACAATGGGCTGAAGAGCTCCCTTTTCTGCTCTATTTGTATAATTCTAGATCCTATGAATACCTTAAAAATAGCTTTGCTAACATTTATTTTAAAAATGTAGGGCACTCCAAACCAACTGGGACACCTGGCCTGTTTAAAATAGTTAGCCTGTTTTTAAAAAAAAATAGTATTCTAGTATAAACAGTAGAGAAATAGATGCATATCTAGAGTCCAGGAAATTACAATACAGATTAGCACAGTGTCATTAATAAAAGGAAACTGCTGCATAGACTGCTTCTTTGATATATGTATAGTGTGATGAGAATCTGCATTGAAACTAGTCACAAAACCATCACCACAATGAAAACAGCAAGGTTCTTCTGGCTGCTTCCCCTCTCCAATTTTAAGTGCAACTCTTCTATAAAACCCACTCAGGTTATCCATAGGACCTCAATAAGCAGAATTATTTATTTGGGATATTTTCCCACTACATTAATTTGAACTGTGAAAAACAGCAGAACTACAGATTTTGTACTTCCAAACTTGGGGTGTGTCTTTAAGCTGCACAACACTAAGGTGAAGTACAGGTCTGTCCTCCGAAAGCTTGTGAATTTAAAATAAAATTGCTGGACTATAACTTGGTGTTGTAAAATTGTTTACAATTCTAAAGGTAGTGTGGGAACAACCTGAGGTGCAACAAGATCATACATTAAAGCCTATGGGGTCAATTGTGATTTTACTTGTAGTGTATTGGTACCAATACTATATGCCTGGTACCAATACAGATAAGTAGGTGGTTTTGTGCATTTTCCAGAATCAAGGCACAATAATGAGGCCCCTTTCACACAGGAATTGTTTAGCCTTTATTGCAAGGGGGTTGGAATATAAGAGTAAGGAGGTCTTGCTGCAATTTTATAGGGCTCTGGGGAGACCATACCTGGAGTATTGTGTACAGTTTTGGTCTCCTTACCTAAGGAAGGATATACTTGCCTTAGAGGGGGTGCAACAAAGGTTTACTAGATTGATTCCTGGGATGAGAGGGTTGTCCTATGAGGAGAGATTGAGTAGAATGGGCCTATATTCTCTGGAGTTTAGAAGAATGAGAGGTGATCGCATTGAAACGTATAAAATTCTGAGAGGGCTTGAAAGGATAGATGCCGAGAGGCTGTTTCCCCTAGCTGGAGAGTCTAGAACTAGGGGGCATAGTCTCAAGATAAGGGGTCGGCCATTTAGGACAGAGATGAGGAAAAATTTCCTTCACTCAGAGGATTGGTGATTCTTTGGAGTTCTCTACCCAAGGGCTGTGGATGCTCAGTTGTTGGAGTATATTCATGATTGAGATTGATAGATTTTTCGACACTAGGGGAATCAAGGGATATGGGGATAGGGCGGGAAAGTAGAGTTGAGGTAGAAGATCAGCCATGATCTTACTGAATAGCGGAGCAGGCTCGAGAGACCATATGGCCTACTCCTGATCCCATTTCTTATGTACTCCAGGATGCTGGTTAAACATTGGACATTAACATGGATAAAGCTAAATACAAGTTTTAAAAACAGGAAATTGGTAAGTGCAGGGCTCAGGAATTCCTTACTTGGAATATGCACCTGGTTATCCACCCAAAAATAACATTTACATATCGCCTTTAACATAGGAAAACATCCCAAGGCGCTTCACAGAAGTGTAGTCTGACATAAATTACACTGAGCCAAAGGAGATATTAGGTGGGGTGACCAAAAGCCTGGTCAGATACTTTTCTGTCTATCAATAGAAGGATCAACATACTTCCTTTTTTGAACAGTTCCCTTCTCTGATCTCTCACCACCCATTTTCTTCACCAAAACAACCATATTTACATTCCACTCTTTAACCAGAAGATACAAAAACACAGAATGTGGTAACTGGCTCAGGGTTCTGGTCTCCTTGCAGTAAACCATTTTAAAACTTTCTTCCACTCCTGTAAACAATTTTACACCACCAAGTTATAGTCCAGCAATTTTATTTTAAATTCACAAGCTTTCGGAGGCTTCCTCCTTCGTCAGGTGAACGATGTGAAAATGAAATCCTCGAAATGAAATCGCATTTATAATTCAAACAGGAGGGTTCCCTCCCAGTCGGGGAACACTTCAGCAGTCATGGACATTCATCCACCGACCTTCGGATAAGCGTACTCCAAGGCGGCCTTCGAGACACACGACAACGCAAAATCGTCGAGCAGAAATTGATAGCCAAGTTCCGCACCCATGAGGACGGCCTCAACCGGGATCTTGGGTTCATGTCACGCTACACGTTACCCCACCAGCGAACAAATGTTATCTGTTTTTAATATAACGGGTCAGTTGCTGTCTTTTCTATGTTTCTACCTCTCTATCTCTTTTTTTTTGTTTGTTGTTTTTTTTGGTGATTTGTATATTCTGAGACCTGGCAGGTAACACCTGTCTGTCTGCACACTGATTGCCTTGGCAACGGGCAGTTGAAAAAACTGTCTGTAATCACCAAGCATTGTTCTGTGAATTATAAATGCGATTTCATTTCGAGGATTTCATTTTCACATCGTTCACCTGACGAAGGAGGAAGCCTCCGAAAGCTTGTGAATTTAAAATAAAATTGCTGGACTATAACTTGGTGTTGTAAAATTGTTTACAATTGTCAACCCCAGTCCATCACCGGCATCTCCACATCATGACTTCCACTCCTGTAGGCATTGACTTCTTGCCAGTGTATAGTTGTACTTCACCAGATGCCCTCCAATACCACACTCAAATGGCCATAATTCAAGTGTAGACCTTGACTACAGGTATCAGCAGGCTATCCAACTATGGAAGACATCACAGGCAAACTCACCATGCACATCTAGCAGGATTCTCTGTATGACGATCAGGTGCGAGAACCATGGCCAATTCTCCCTTCCCTAATCCCGATGCACGGCAGCCAATTTTGCAGTGCCACCCACTGACCCCCATCCCACTGTTATCCCAACTGAGACCAGCTACTCAGCAAAGGCTGGGGATCAAACCAAGGATCTTCCTGGTCTCAGATAGTTACCATCTCGGAGCAATCAGCGAGCCCCCAAAAAAATAAAATTGGTTTACGTCATATATTCTTTGAGATTTACAGGAGGGCAAGTTTGTTCAAAATTTTGACACACAAATAGTTTTGTCAAATTCACTACAGCTAACTGATCAAATGCCAGGGTATACATTTTGCAATGGTGGATGACGCAAAGTAAATTTTAAACTTAAAAACAATATTTTTAAAAAAACCTTTGGAAAATCAGTAACATTAATCCAGTTTAAATAAAACTGGAAACATTTACAAAATGAAGGCATGAAATTATGCCTTTCGCCATCCCAATTGGATCCAAACAAGTTCTTTTTTTTCGCGTATGGGAAACAATAAAAAGCTTCCTTCATTGAGAAAATGTCATTCCCAGAGATCTGACGTCAGCCAAGACATCGGTTCTGTTCGGGAATACATCTCCTGAGCTTCCCCCCCACCCCCGTTGATTTTATATAAACTATAAAAATGAACACTCAAGAATCTTTCTATTTGTATCATGGAAAAGATCAACGTGGCTTGAAAACAGAACAGCCACCATAACCATTTCAAAACAAGGGCGGTATACAGAGGTTGCAGTCGTGAAATGCCATTAATAGAGCTTTAGTTACGCAAAATCGAAAGGGGAAAAAAAACCCACCAGATTTAAACAAAACTATAGGGAAATGACACCACGTCCGATTGCCTTAACATTTCACTTTTTGTCGCTTTCATTGGGGATGTTATATGCATTTTTGAGGGGGGAGGGAAGTCATAATGAAAACACATACAGACTTTAAATACAACAAATGATAGGGCATTTTATTCCTAAAAGCTATTCTAACCTTGGGTAACGTTTAGCGCAAAAAAAGGGGCGAAAATCAAAACTTTCTATCACCCCCCGCCCCTTTAAAAAAAAAGTATTTTTTTAAAAAAACAAAAATATGACCAGTATGCCAAAAACATGCAGGCACTGAAGCCAAAGAAAATCTAAATTTAGGGCGGTTGCCATTTTAAAATAGATTACCTCATTTTAGACGTCCTGATATTTCCGATTATTTTTTTTAAACTTATCATAGTTCAAAAAAATTACAACCAAACCCTACAGATGTGTAAAGCGCAATAGCATTTCAGAGATATGTTTTAACGCTTTTATAATAAAAACTAATCATCATCTTCTCGGTTTTTAAGTTTCCCCTCCCTTCATAAAACACACAAAACATAAAAGAGCCTCGATTTACATTGTGTTCACCCCCACCCCATACAAAAAAAAACCTCCCCATGATCATCTACAATTGTTGAATTAGCAATTTCAGACTTCCCCCTCAAAAAACAGAATCTGAGGTAAAACATCCAAGAATCAATTCTACTTTTGAGGAATTAACAAAAAGTTTTCACGTTTTGAGAGAAACTTCACCCTCCCCATTGGGGGGAAAAAAAAACACAACTGACCTGCAAAAGAAAAAAAAATACACCCACCCAACTTTGTACTTAAAAAGGGGAGAGGGGTTAATTAACCTGGTTTTAAAATCACTATAGGATAAATTGATTTATATAATTTTTTAAAAAATCAATGTGGGGGGTCTCCTCTCCCCTCATACCCTTCAGGATGCTCATATTTTCCTTGGGTTGGGCCAACACCCCCCAAAAAAACTCCCCCAAACACAAGATGGCGGCCGCCAGCAACAGATGATTAGAGAGAGAAGCACTGAGGAGAAAAAAAATAGGGCCATAAAAACATTCAGAATTCATACCCAAAACATCAAGAGATTAACATCAACAAAACCACACGCAATATATATAATCCGTTAAGAGTCTAAAAAAAAAATCATAAAATAAAAACCTTTTTTAAAAAATCCTGTCAAGATTTTAAATTGAGGACAAACAAAGTGTCCTGTCAGAACCAGCCGGTTTCTTGCGAAAGAAAAGCGTCCCCCCCCCCAAAAAAAAAAATACACGGGAGGGCAGATACATCGAGATAAAGGAGACCTTTGGATCAATTATATATATATATATATATTTTAAAAAGGTATAAGGATCTCCCGAATCAGAGGTACGGTTGAGGAAGGTGACTCACCAACAGGATTTTGATTTTTTTTTTTGTGTGTGCGTGGAGATATGATTTTTTTTTTGTTGTCCTTTTCTCTCTGGTGCTGCTGCTTCCTTTTTTCTTCTCTGTGTTACAATAAAGCCCAGGCTCAGACACGCGCGCTCCCGATCAACGTGGCCACGCCTGAGGGGGTGGTAGCCACAATTCGAAGCAATACACACAGCCCCTCCAAAGGCAAGCTTTCTTTTTTTCAACTAAAAAAAAAAGGAGGCTGGTCATGGTTCATGTGAAGAACGTGCAGAGAGAAAGAATTTAGGGTAGGGGAGGATGTGTGTGTTCTTTAAATTGTGATTTTTTTTTTTATATGGCTTTAGTATTGTACTGGTTAACACCTTTACATAAACATTCCTCTGTGCCTTTTTTAATGACTGGGTTAAAATAAATCACAGAGCAATTTTTACGCAGACACATTAATCACCCGTATGCTACCAGAGGAAATTAACCCTCTCCGTTGGTAAATGCATCCTGTGGTGTGAAACTGAGTCACATACACCAGGAAGGTTCCAGGTTTCAGGTTCAGTCCTCAGTCGGTGAGGACACTATAATTGAATTCAACTGAGTGCCCCCTAGGACTACTTCAAATACACCAATGGAGTGACACTGGGCCAACCTAATGCCACCAAACTAAAATACACACTCAAAGTGCCCTCCCCAATACAACAGCGCCACTAAAAAGAGTGGTCTATCCAAACTAAGATTGGTCTTGAGTTAAATGGTTGATGATACAACCAATATCCTGTGGTGCCCACTGGTCACAGAAGACTTCAAGTGAACCGGTGGACACCTCTTTCCAGGTGCACACAAGGCCGCAGAAGAGTGGCAAACAGTCGGAGTGACCCTTCCAGTGGATCCTGGATCAGTAGATGATTTTAGCCAGTCCCAGGAGCATAGACACCAGGTGACTGAAGGTGAGGAGTGGGGGGCTGAAATGCAGCCAATAATTGAGGAGCAGCCCCTTAAGGTAATGGAAGAGGAGCTAAAACCTCTGTCACCGCACGTATATGCGGAAAGTGGTCTCATCCAGGCCGCAAAAATCTACACGCAGGCTGGATATCTGTAAAATAAGCCAGATAGGTATTGGAGCCCCGCATGCCATGCAACACTCTCCACCCCAGGTCCTCAGTGGTGCCAGGGAGGATCCTTCAACCAGGGATGCTCACCAACAAGATGTTAGGCTAGGTATGTCCGGATGGAAGATGTAGGCAAGGAAGTAAGAGGAGTGTGCAACAGCACCTCATAGGAACATAGGAACAGGAGTAGGCCATTCAGCCCCTCGAGCCTGCTCCACCATTTGATAAGATCATGGCTGATCTGTGATCTAACTCCATATACCGGCCTTTGGCCCATATCCCTTAATACCTTTGGTTGCCAAAATCTATCATTTAAAATTAGCAATTGAGCTAGCATCAATTGCCGTTTGCGGAAGAGAATTCCAAACTTCTACCACCCTGTGTGTAGAAATGTTTTCTAATCTCGCTCCTGAAAGGTCTGGCTCTAATTTTTGGACTGTGCCCCCTACTCCTAGAATCCCCAACCAGCGGAAATAGTTTCTCTCTATCCACCCTATCTGTTCCCCTTAATACCTTATAAACTTTGATCAGATCACTCTTTAACCTTTTAAACTCTAGAGAATACAACCCCAATTTGTGTGATCTCGCCTCGTAACTTAACCCTTGAAGTCCGAGTATCATTCTAGTAAACCTACGCTGCACTCCCTCCAAGGTCAACATGTCCTTCCGAAGGTGCAGTGCCCAGAACTGCTCACAGTACTCCAGGTGCAGTCTAACCAGGGTTTTGTATAGCTGCAGCATAACTTCTGCCCCCTTGTACTCTAGATATAAAGGCCAGCATTCCATTAGCCTTATTGATTATTTTCTGCACCTATTCATGACACTTCAATGATCTATGTACCTGTACCCCTAGGTCCCTTTGGACATCCACTGTTTTTAACTTTTTACCATTTAGAAAGTACCCTGTTCTATCCTTTTTTGATCCAAAGTGGATGACCTCACATTATACAGAAAATCCCACCGTGCAGAATGGATTGGAAGGCAGGGAATTTCCAAGAGAAGGCTCAAGTTGTGAGACGAAGGTTCCCAAGGGAAGTTTTAAGGCCTGAGTGCCCCGAGGCTAGGGAGGGAAAAAGTCAGCCAGAGACCCCTATTCCCATTGCTATCTACTGACCCAGGTTGAAAAACGTGTGGACTTCAGTTGATGACGAAGGTGAGCCAAACTGGGTTTGTGATAGCCGATCAGTAATTTTCGTAATTGAAAGCTGGGCAGCAAAAGTTCCGTTTTAATTTATTTAGAAAAATGCTGCGCATCAGAAATCTGCTGCTCACAAATCTTTCAACAGATTTTTGCGAAGCTCAGCTCTCCAACTGATGAAAGTATCCACATATTGATTGCTCCTGTTTATTTTATTTTACATACTGTTGCTTTCAATTGCACTAAACTCCTGTCCCCTGTCCCAAGCCTTGCTCCTTCCAGCTTGGAACTCAGCAAAAGGTAACAGCTCTGGTGAGGACGGGGCCAGGCTTCAATGTGATGCCCACGTAGAATATCTCGTCACCACTGACTGTCCGGGCCCACACTAGAAAAATAGCTACTTGAGCGAGAGGCCAGGGGTCTGCAAGTAGAATAGAATTGTGCCCAGGCCAAATCTTGCCTACAGGATAAAAAGGTGAGAAAAATAAAAGAAACAGAAATTATGTGGTCAGCAGGCCCAGCAAATAATAAATTTTAGAAGTGGATTTGGATTTAAATATGTTACCAAGTGCACCAATGGACTCAGTTCCCCGAGATTCCCTGCTCCCATCAAGAAACAAGGCTGGGATGCTCCCCTTTTCCTCTTTTCACCCTGGCTACAGAATCCTTGGCAACATGGATTAGAACAAACCCAGACATCCATGAAGTACAGGGTGCGAGAAATGAGCACAAAACATCACTATATACGGACAAGATACTACAGCGTGAAACAAATGCAATCACTTCACTCTCCAACACCATTCTCAGGGTACAGGCTCAACTACTGTAAAATTAAGGGCCTGTCCTCCATGGCAGGATATCCCCAAACACATGTAGGAGTCCCATTCCTGGGAAATATAAATTGCACCCAAAGTTGCCAGTCTGTACGATAGACCCCCTGCCCTACCAACATATTTGCTTTAAAAAAATGGTAGTGAATGTCCTGCCTTGGACATATACGACTGTTCTTTCATCATCGCTGGGTGAAAATCCTGGAACTCCCTACCTAACACCCCTTTGAGAGCACCATCAACATAAATGCTGCAGTGGTTCAAGGACAAGGCCCACCACCACCTTCTTAGGACAACTAGGGATGAGCAATAAATGCAGCCTTGCTAGCATTGTCCACATCTCAATGTTAGCTGATCCAGTAACGTGGGCACTGCAATTAGTCACAGCGCTTTTGGGTTAGGGCAGGGAAAATGGTTTTCGCTCCTGACTGCCACGCAACGACTTCTTTTGGAAGTGCACAGGTGTGGATACTGGGTGAGACCAAGTTTGGGCTCAGCCTTGATAGCTTCAGCGTTTGGATAGCTGGTCAAGATTCACACGTGAATCATGGCCACTTGGTTGAGGTACCAGAGGGTTAACTGTAGGCCATGAAATCCAGTGAAGGAATCAAAATCTTCAGGAGAAAGAGGAGAAAATTGAAGAGAAGAAAAGCATTGTTGCAATGAGGAAGGACAACAAAGTGAGCAATTACATTGTGACTTTGGCAATGGCAGCACCTACCAGGCCAATGGACTGCACTTCCACTGAGATGTTATTTATATTTTTATTAGTTTGTAATTGTTTTCCAAGTTCTCTTCAAATACCTAGCGCATCCATACACCTTAACAACCACTTACATTTATACAATGGTTTCTCCCCTGGTGGCTCAATTGGTAAATACACTTCCCAACAATGCAAATGAGATCAAAACTGAGGATCAAAACTTATGCCTGTGAAGCAACTTGGGACATTTTTCTATGTTAAAAGGTGCTATATAAAAGTACGTTTTTCTTGTTATCTACATACTGCCCCCTCTGTGACATTATCACAGGCACAATGCCAGCTTTCACATGTATGTTGATGATACCCAGCTCTCCTTCTACTTCTTCCAGATCAACATTGTGAAAACCAAAGCCGCTGTCTTCACCTCCCTCCACAAAGCCCTTAACCCTAACTCCATCCCCCTCCCCAGCTACATTGTCAGGCTAAACAAAACCATTTGCAATCATGTCAACTTATTCTACTCTGAACTGAGCTTTAAACCCCACATACCATTCATCACCATGTCTGTTTACCTCTACAACATTGACTACTTATGCCCCTACCTCCATCCCTCCGCCACTGAAACTTTTGTACGTTCCTTGCTCACCTCTGGAATTAATTATTCCAATGCTCTCCTTGCTGGCCTCCCATCCTTGTTAGGCAAGGGTATTAAGTGTTACAGAACCAAGGCAGGTAAATGGAGTTAAGATACAGATCAAGCATGATCTAAATGAATGACAGTACAGGCTCATGGAGCTGAATGGCCTACTCCTGTTCCTATGTTCCTCCACCCTCCATAAACCTCAACTTGCCCAAAACACTGCTGCACATATTCTGTCCTGCACTAAGCACATCACCACCCATCCTCACTAAACGACGCTGACTCCCCTTCCCCAATGCATTAAATCCGAAATCCTCATCTATAAATCCCCCCATGGCCTTGCCCCACCCTGTCTCTGCAATTTCTTCCAGCCCTATATCCTCTCTTGTATGCTCCATTCCTCTAATTCTGTCCTTATATGCAACACCCCCACCCGCTTTGGCCACCATTGGTGACAGAGCCTTCAGCCTCCTCGGTCCCATTCTCTAACTCCCTCCCTCTGCACTTCTCACTCCACCTTTAAACATTTTGTCAAAACATGCCTTTTTGATCAAGCTTTCAGTCATCCCTCCTCAATCTCGTGCTTCCTGTCTCAGCATCTGTTTTATTAACACCTATTTGTAAGGCATCTTGGGATTGTTCTTTACGTTAAAATTCTTCTATATGTGAAAGTTGTTCTTCATAGTAGGTACAGCACAGGAAGAGGCCATTCGGCCAATCATGCCTGTGCTGGCTCTTTGAAAGAGCTATCCAATTCATCCCATTCCCTTGCTCTTTCCCCATAACCCTGTAATTTTTTTCCCTTGTTGATGTTATGCTGTGGCGATGTGCTAAGTGGAGCATCCCAGTGATCAGTGCTGGGAGCTACTGTTTCTAATCGATGTGGATTCAGAAACAAAATACAAGTTGGTCATATCTGCAAATGATATAAAGTGAGGGGGACAGTCAAGATTGCTGAAGCAGCCAATGAACTACAGAAGGACGAATTATGGCAGATTACATTTTATACAGATGTAAGTGTAAGATGTTACACATTGGGAACAAATGGAGGATGTGCTTAGTGAATGGTGTTTAGCTGGCATGGGAAGAAACTCAGATCTGGGAATGATAGTGGCCTCAATATTTACCATGTCCAGTCATTGCAGAGCAGCAATCAACAAATCAAACAGAATGCAGAGTTATATTACCAAATAAGTAGATTATAAGTCTCAGGTTGCCATGTATAGTGCTCTGGCCAAACCACATCTGGAATATTGAGTTCAGTTTTGGCCAATGAAGCACAAAGGTAGTGTTCAGATCCTGGAAGCAGTGCAAAGAATAGTCTCGTGGCTTTAGGTCAAGGGAGCATAAAGTACAAACTAGTAAGTGATAAGTTTGGGACTAATGTCAGGGAGCAGTTATTTACACAGAGTAATTAACACTTAGAATATTCTGCTAGGTAGGAAAGTAGCAGTAAAAACTCTGGAATCATTCAAGAGGCAATTGGATCTTGTGATGGCAAAACAGTAAGTTTCTATAGAGTGATGAGCTAGATGGACCAATTGGCCTAACTTATCTGTGTTTATCTTTATGAACTAAGCTATATTCATCAAAGAGAGACTTGGGCAGACGCCACCGTCGCATCGCCGATATTACACCTGTTTGGCACCCAAGCTGAAAGACTTCCACATGGGCTCTGCTTCAAAAAATGGAACAACAGCAACAACAACTTGCATTTATATAGTGCCTTTAATGTAGAAAAACATCCCAAGCCACTGCACAGAGGCATAAGGGGGGAAAAAAAAGAGACTGAGCCAAAGAAGGAGAGATTAGGAGGGGGGTTACCAAAAGCTTGGTCAAAAAGATGGGTTTAAAGGAGGAAAGAGAGGTGGGAGAGAATTCCAAAGAGTTGGGACCTAGCTGGCTGAATGCACAGCTGCCAATACTGGGCAAAAGTGGGGTGCACAAGAGGCTGGAGTTGAACGCAAGGATGAAAATTTTGAATTTGAGGAGCCAATGTAGATCAATGAGGAAGGGGGTGATGGGCAAGTGAGACTTGGGGGTAAATTTTAACCCCCAAGAACGGGTGGGTGGGAGGTTAAAATAAGAGCTTTTCGGAACTGGACCACATCCCAGCCACAAATCGCCCACTTCTGGGTTTAACCCAAGCAGGTTTGTATGCATGTGCACAGCAGACACCAGGAAGTCCCCCCCTCCCACTTGAAACCGACGGGCCCATACTTAAAAGGGCAATGTATCTCATTGAAATATCTGAGATACTTAATATTTTGTGCAATGGAAATTTAAAATGAATTTAACCTTACCTGTTCGGGTTTCCCATCGCTTCTGATTCACGTCAGATGAAAGTAGGCGGGAAGGTCCGGATCCATGAGGGGAATGCCTTTATTGCACTGCTTATGGGCCCAGAGGAGCAGGAGTGCTTCATCCAGGCCCAACAAGCTCTCCTGGCCGACAGGAACCCCGTGATGGGCCATCCTGCACCCCCCCCACCCCCAATGGTGGGACACCCACCGCACCCCCCACCCCCAATGGTGGGACACCCACCTCACCCCCCCCCCCCCCCACACAGTGAACTCTCACCTACCTCCAATGACCTCCGATCTCCAAGTCCCAGCCCATCCAATCTCCTCCCCAGCCAATCAATCAATCAGGCTGGCTGCCAGGTGCGAAGCCCGGTAGTAAAGTTTATTGGCCTTATTGGATCGCGACCTGCCAACTTACCTTCCAGGTTTCGCACCCGCAAATCTTCCCCCGACTCCTTTCCCGCTTGAAGTCAAAATTCTGCCCTTGGTGTGGAATAGAATATGGGCAGCTAAGTTTTGAATGAATTTAATGGAGGGTGGAGGATGGGAAGCCAACAGCAGAACATTGGAATAACAGGTCTGGAGGTGACAAAGGTATGTATATGGGGTTTCAGTGGCAAATAAGCTGAGGTAGAAGCAGAGGTGGGCAATATTACGGAGCTGGTGCCCTCTCCCCCCAAGCCATGCACCTACAAGGAAGCACAAAAAAACAGTCTGGAGGCTTTTTATGATGAGCCATCTGGTTTTCCCTTGCCCAATTCCAGGAGGTGCCTCCCCACTGAAATCAGAAATATAGTTGGAGTGGGGGGGTAATTGAATAATCTGTGGTGCCCTTTAAACCCAACTCTATGAAACTACTTTCTTGTCTACATGTTGACATTTTTGTTTTCATTTCTATCACTAGATCATTACTAAAACTTTCACTGCTTTTGGATGAAAAGATAAAGATGTAGGCAATTCCCAGCATGCCTATTTTTGGAAAATGACTGCTGAGTGAAAGCCTTTTATGAAGTATAATTGGACTTTTCCAGAAGGTGCTTTTGGCTGCTGTTCTCTCCCCTATAACAGGAATATAGAGGCACGCTTTCCTCTGCAGAAGAGCTACTTTGCTGCTTCAGACAAGCTGTTGTCATGTCTGCATTTTCTTTTTTAAAAAAAGGCAAGTGCTTTTGGCTGTGCACCTGCTGCTTCCTATTTCTCTTGTCAATATAAACCTATAGATCCTGACAGAAGCATTAGACAGAAGATTAGAGAGAATCCTTCCCCTGACTGCCAATCTTGACCAAATTGGCTTAGTTGTTGGTCAGTGTTCCAAAGACAACATTCGACTTCATATGAATTTTCCTATGCATTCAGTCAACCATAGAAAGGCTTATTTGGTGCAAACTTTGAAAGACAAATAGCAGGTCCTAATCATGAAGATCACAGAGATATGAAAATCCAGTATTTCCAGATGTATAACTGTTTGTGCACTGCCATCATTTCAGTGACTTGGAAACAAAATAATGCTTCAGAGATAGTTTAGAGGTAATCTTTAACGTAAAGATAAAATTTCCAGGACTTATCACAGGAGTTTAAAAATAAAACTACACAGGAGGCACAGAGGTACTTACCTCCTCCACTGAGGTTCCTCTTCAATTTAGCAGCACTCACTGTTTATATAAAAATAGTTCCTAAATTGTAGAAAACCATTTTCAGGGAGGGAGTTAGTTATATTTTCTTCCCTTTCTCCCATTCAGGAGAATGCGCATATCTTGGCTTCTGCAGTATGGTACTACTCTTTGTCCTTTAGTTTTTCACTCCAATGTTCTCCCCTTACTCTTCCTCTTCTTGGAGTTCTGGCAGTCTTCATGTGCTAGCCTAGACAGTGAATCTCCTCAGGCTTTTTGACTACGGGGCCATCGCAATCGAGCCCAATCATGATCTCGCCAAACACTCAGTAACACATACATCCAGAAGGAGGTCACTGAACCGACTCAAAGAAAAACAACCGGGCTCCCTCAATAGATAAATGCACAAATTGACTGCCGTAATTCCCTACGTTACAACAGTGACTACACTTCAAAAAAAAAGTTCTTCATTGGCTGTGAAGCACTTTGGGATGTACCGAGGTTGTGAAAGGTGCTATAAATGCAAGTCTTTCTTTCTTTTACTGTTGAACTGAACCAAACACACGAGCAAAGTCCCAGGTTAGATTTGTGATCTGTGCTAAGGTGGCTGATCTCAACTGAGGCGATGGGAGGGGGGGAAACAGGTACTACAATTAGCCTCAATGTCCCTGGGCTAAGCACAAGAAAACCAGGGGTCCCATTCTTGATTGCTGTCCTTGACCACACCCCACCCACCCCAAACCCCTACTGGGAATCATGCAAGTATGAGATGCAGACAAGATCAGGAACAAGCTCAGCTCTGATGCCTCCATGGTCAGATACCTTGCAGACATTGCTTAGCTTCGCACACGAAGAATGGCTATTTGGGTGAGGTACTGAAGAACTGCCAGTGCAACACCCCAGCATGAATCACCATTTTCAGGGGACAATAAGGATCCTGATACATCGAAACTACAGTACAGAAACAGGCCATTCGGCCCAACTGGTGTATGCTGGCGTTTATGCTCCACAAGCCT
Source organism: Heptranchias perlo (assembly GCF_035084215.1). Taxonomy (NCBI): domain Eukaryota; kingdom Metazoa; phylum Chordata; class Chondrichthyes; order Hexanchiformes; family Hexanchidae; genus Heptranchias; species Heptranchias perlo. Next base: position 10,112,152 of record NC_090341.1, read on the forward strand.
CCTCCCTCTCTACTTCAACTAACCCTATCAGCATATTCCTTCCCCCCCCATCTCATGCGCTTATCTGGTTTCCACTTAAATGCATCTATGCTATTTGCCTCAACTACTCCTTGTGGTAACGCGTCCCACATTCTTACCACTTCTTTATCTTTAAAAAGGTAAAGAAGTTTCTCCTGAATTCGCTATTGGATTTATTAGTGACTATTTTATATTTAGGACCTCTAGTTTTGGATTCCCCCACAAGTGGAAACATCTTCTCTACTTCTACCCTATCAAACTCTTTCATTATCTTAAAAGACCTCTATCAGCTCACCCCTCAGCCTTCTCTTTTCTAGAGAGAAAAGCCCTAGCCTGTTCAGCTTGATACAGTGCCTTACTTATATTACATAGAAAGAAAAACAATGCACCCAACTTTGAATTATAGAAGTCAAATTTAATTTTAGAATTTGGTGCCATTAAAATAAATGTGTTTAATTCAGTGTGGCGGATGCACTGCAAACATATACATACAGTTCGTGGCTCACCCAGGTGCCTCATGAGATTAAGTCACTTCTGAGAAAACTGAAAAATTACTTATTAGCTACTGAGTCAGTGTTTATGGACACCCTATTTGTGCACATATGGTTCTCAGTTTGCTCAGTTGTGAAAGGAAGCTAGTGTTCCATGGAAGGAAATCATTTATGACTCCAGCTAAAGCTGAGGCATCACTGGGCACCTGTGCAGGATCATGCAATTGGAATCAGTGCTGCAGCACACCCCTTCAGCAATGAAATAACTCAATTTTGAACCCAGCCTCTTGCTTGAACAGTGCAGCTAACATGAGGAATTAAAGAGGTTTACTCAAGGAACAAATCAGCCAAAGTTCACTTGTGAAAGACACCCATTTAATGTGTCATTCAAGCTTTTATAAAAAGTAACATTTACCGTCACACTCTGAACATTTACTGCTGGTGGGCATTTCAATAATTCGTGCTTTGAAAGTAAATTAATTCTACTTTGCCCTGACTGAGTCCAGACTTACGATAAGAAGAAATTTAACTGCATGTAAACCCAGACTCACTATCTTGTATCTGATCAGATTTCATGTTTTAATCCACTGAACCAGTGAACAATCCCTAATCACATCTCATTACAGTGCCTATACAATGCACATCAAAATTACACACCAACTATTTATTTTGTGCTGTGGCTTGTGCTTGGTGGTCTTTATTCCAGAAGGTTTTGCTAAACTTGCAACAAATACAAACAGCACCAGGATCCACTGCTGACTTTGTGACTCAACACATAGGAACAGGAAGAGGCCATTCAGCCCCTCCAGCCTGTTCCACCATTCAATTAGATCATGGCTGATCTGCATCTAAATTCCATCTACCCGCCTTGGTTCCATAACCCTCAAGACCCTTGCCTAACAAAAGTCTATCAATCTCAGTTTTGAAATTTTCAATTGATCCCCCCCCAGCCTTAACAGCTTTTTGGGGGAAGAGAGTTCCAGATTTTTTTTAAAATTCATTCATGAGATGTGGGCATCGCTGGCGAGGCCGGCATTTATTGCCCTTGAGAAGGTGGTGGTGAGCCGCCTTCTTGAACCGCTGCAGTCGATGTGGTGAAGGTTCTCCCACAATGCTGTTAGGAAGGGAGTTCCACCATTTTGACCCAGCGACGATGAAGGAACGGCGAGATATTTCCAAGTCGGGATGGTGTGTGACTTGGAGGGGAACGTGCAGGCGGTGTTGTTCCCATGTACCTGCTGCTCTTGTCCTTCTAGGTGGTAGAGGGTAACCTTCGTGTGAAGTGCTTCCTGACATCACTCCTGAATGGCTTGGCTCTAATTTTAAGGCTATGCCCCCTTGTGCTGGACTCTTCCATCAGAGGAAATAGTTTCTCTCTATCTACCCTATCAAATCCTTTAATCATCTAAAACACCTCAATTAGATCACCCCTTAAATCTTCTATATTCAGGGGAATACAAGCCTAGTTTATGTAACCTGCCCTCATAATTTAACCCTTTAGCACAGTCCCTTGAGACTTCTCTCAGGGACTTGCAGCAGCATCCAAATAGTTCAAACAAATTAAAAGCATCCATTGCTCTCAGCTACAGTCCCTTTTGCTCAATCTGCTCATGATTGGAAGGGAACAAACTGAAGGACAATGTATAATCAGTGGAGAATTTAGATTTATTTGCTGTACAATGATGGCTATACCTGTGGTTCCATTGCATAATATTCTCTGACTATACTCCCAAGTGTTAGCCTTGGCTCAGTGGTAGCACTTTTACCGCTGAGTCAGAAGGTTGTGGGTTCAAGTCCTTCTCATTTCATTGTATCATAGAATGGTACAGTACAGAAGGAGGCCATTCAGCCCATCGTACCTGTGCCGGCTCTTTGAAAGAGCTATCCAATTAGTTCCACTCCCCTGCTGTTTTCCCGTAGCCCTGTAAATTCCCCCCCCCTTTCAACTATTTATCCAATTCTCTTTTGAAAGTTACCAATGAATCTATTTCCACCACCCTGTCAGGCACGCATTCCAGATCTTAACTCGCTGCTTAAAAAATGTTTCCTCATGTTGCCGATCACCTTAAATCTGTGTCCTCTGGTTACCGACCCTTCTGCCACTGGAAACAGTTTTTTCTTATTTACTCTATTAAAACCCTTCATGATTTTAAACACCTCTATCAAATCTCCCCTTAACCTTCTCTGCTCGAAAGGAGAACAACTCCAGCTTCTCTTGTCTCTCCACATAACTGAAGTCCCTCATACATGGTACTATTCTAGTAAATCTCTTCTGCACCCTCTAAGGCCTTCCTAAGTGTGGTACCCAGAATTGAACACAATACTCCAGCTGAGGCCTAACTAGTGTTTTATTAAGGCTTCTCAAAACTTCCTTGCTTTTTATGCCTCTTTTTATAAGCCAAGGAACCCGAATGCTTTAACAGCCTTCTCAACTTGTCCTGCCACACTTCAAAGATTGGTGTACACCCCCACCCACCCACCCAGTCTCTGTTCCTGCACTTCCATTAAAATTGTACCATTTAGTTTATATTGCCTCTCCTCATTCTTCCTGCCAAAATTTATCACTTCGCTCTTCTCTGCATTAAATTTCATCTGCCACATGCCTGTCCATTTCACCAGTCTGTCTAAGTCCTCCTGAAGTCTGTTACTATCCTCCACATTCTTTACTACATTTCCAAGTTTTATGTCATCTGCAAACTTTGAAATCATATCCTGTATACCAACGTCCAGGTCATTAATATGTATCAAAAAGAGCAGTGGTCTTAATACTGACCCCTAGGGAACACCATTGTATACTTCCCTCCAGTCTTGAAAACAAACCATTCACCACTACTCTCTGCTTTCTGTCACTTAGCCAATTTTGTATCCATGCTACCACTGTCCCTTTAATCCCATGGGCTTTAATTTTGCTTACAATTCTATTATGTGATACTTTATCAAACATCTTTTGAAAATCCATATACAAAACATCAATTGTACTACCCACATCAACCCGCTTCGTTACTTCAAAGAAGTCAACTCACCAGAGAATTGAGCACATAATCTAAACTGATGGAGTGTTGCATTCCTTCAGTATGCCACTGAATCGTCAGAGGTGCCATCTTTCAGATGAGACATTAAATTGAGATCTCGTCTGCCTTCTAAGGTGGACGTAAAAGATCCCCTTGCACTATTTGAAGAAGCCATAGAATCATAGAAGTTTACAACATGGAAACAGGCCCTTCGGCCCAACATGTCCATGTCGCCCAGTTTATACCACTAAGCTAGTCCCAATTGCCTGCACTTGGCCCATATCCCTCTATACCCATCTTACCCATGTAACTGTCCAAATGCTTTTTAAAAGACAAAATTGTACCCGCCTCTACTACTGCCTCTGGCAGCTCGTTTCAGACACTCACCACCCTTTGAGTGAAAAAATTGCCCCTCTGGACCCTTTTGTATCTCTCCCCTCTCACCTTAAATCTATGCCCCCTCCTTATAGATTCCCCTACCTTTGGGAAAAGATTTTGACTATCTACCTTATCTATGCCCCTCATTATTTTATAGACTTCTATAAGATCACCCCTAAACCTCCTACTCTCCAGGGAAAAAAGTCTCAGTCTATCCAACCTCTCCCTATAAGTCAAACCATCAAGTCCCAGTAGCATCCTAGTAAATCTTTTCTGCAATCTTTCTAGTTTAATAATATCCTTTCTATAATAGGGTGACCAGAACTGTACACAGTATTCCAAGTGTGGCCTTACTAATGTCTTGTACAACTTCAACAAGACATCCCAACTCCTGTATTCAATGTTCTGACCAATGAAACCAAGCATGCTGAATGCCTTCTTCACTACCCTATCCACCTGTGACTCCACTTTCAAGGAGCTATGAACCTGTACTCCTAGATCTCTTTGTTCTATAACTCTCCCCAACGCCCTACCATTAACGGAGTAGGTCCTGGCCCGATTCGATCTACCAAAATGCATCACCTCACATTTATCTAAATTAAACTCCATCTGCCATTCATCGGCCCACTGGCCCAATTTATCAAGATCCCGTTGCAATCCTAGATAACCTTCTTCACTGTCCACAATGCCACCAATCTTGGTGTCATCTGCAAACTTACTAACCATGCCTCCTAAATTCTCATCCAAATCATTAATATAAATAACAAATAACAGCGGACCCAGCACCGATCCCTGAGGCACACCGCTGGTCACAGGCCTCCAATTTGAAAAACAACCCTCTACAACCACCCTCTGTCTTCTGTCGTCAATCCAATTTTGTATCCAATTGGCTACCTCACCTTGGATCCCGTGAGATCTAACCTTATGTAACAACCTACCATGCGGTACCTTGTCAAAGGCTTTGCTGAAGTCCATGTAGACCACGTCTACTGCACAGCCCTCATCTATCTTCTTGGTTACCCCTTCAAAAAACTCAATCAAATTCGTGAGACATGATTTTCCTCTCACAAAACAATGCTTAATGTTCCTAATCAGTCCCTGCCTCTCCAAATGCCTGTAGATCCTGTCTCTCAGAATACCCTCTAACAACTTACCCACTACAGATGTCAGGCTCACCAGTCTGTAGTTCCCAGGCTTTTCCCTGCCGCCCTTCTTAAACAAAGGCACAACATTTGCTACCCTCCAATCTTCAGGCACCTCACCTGTAGCTGTCGATGATTCAAATATCTCTGCTAGGGGACCCGCAATTTCCTCCCTAACCTCTCATAACGTCCTGGGATACATTTCATCAGGTCCCGGAGATTTATCTACCTTGATGCGCGTTAAGACTTCCAGCACCTCCCTCTCTGTAATATGTACACTCCTCAAGATATCACTATTTATTTCCCCAAGTTCCCTAACATCCATGCCTTTCTCAACCGTAAATACCGATGTGAAATATTAATTTAGGATCTCACCCATCTCTTGTGGTTCCACACATAGATGACCTTGTTGATCCTTAAGAGGCCCTACTCTCTCTCTAGTTATTCTTTTGCCCTTTATGTATTTGTAGAAGCTCTTTGGATTCGCCTTTGCCTTATCTGCCAAAGCAATCTCATGTCCCCTTTTTGCCCTCCTGATTTCTCTCTTAACTCTACTCCTGCAATCTCTATACTCTTCAAGGGATCCACTTGATCCCAGTTGTCTATGCATGTCATATGCCTCCTTCTTCTTTTTGACTAGGGCCTCAATCTCCCGAGTCATCCAAGGTTCCCTACTTCGACCAGCCTTGCCCTTCACTTTATAAGGAATGTGCTTACCCTGAACCCTGGTTAACACACTTTTGAAAGCCTCCCACTTACCAGACGTCCCTTTGCCTGCCAACAGACTCTCCCAATCAACTTCTGAAAGTTCCTGTCTAATACCATCAAAATTGGCCTTTCCCCAATTTAGAATTTTAACTTTTGGGCCAGACCTATCATTCTCCATAGCTATCTTAAAACTAATGGAATTATGATCACTGGTCCCATGATGTGGAGATGCCGGTGATGGACTGGGCTGGACAAATGTAAGGAATCTTACAACTCCAGGTTATAGTCCAACAGTTTTATTTGAAAATCACAAGCTTTCAGAGCTTACCTCCTTCATCAGGTGAGTGTGGGATTCCATGGAAGGTACCGCATATATAGTCAGAGAACAATGCGTGGTGATTACAGATAATCTTTCCAACTGCCCCTTGTCAAGGCAATCAAAGGAGTCGAATAGTGTTCAGACAGAGAGACATTACATACAGGACTACTGAATATACAAACGGTCCGAACCCAAAGACAGAGAGAGAGAGAGAGAGAGAGAAAAACATCCGAAAGAAAGAGAAAGAGAGAGATGACCAGTTGTATTAAAAACAGATAACTCTTTTTTCGCTGGTGGGGTTACATGTAGCGTGACATGAACCCAAGATCCCGGTTGAGGCCGTCCTCATGGGTGCGGAGCTTGGCCATCAATTTCTGCTCGACGATTTTGCGTTGTCGTGTGTCTCGAAGGCCACCTTGGAGAACGCTTACCCGAAGATCGGTGGCTGAATGTCCTTGACTGCTGAAGTGTTCCCCGACTGGGAGGGAACCCTCCTGTCTGGCAATTGTTGCGCGGTGTCCGTTCATCCGTTGTCGCAGTGTCTGTATGGTCTCGCCAATGTACCATGCTCCAGGGCATCCTTTCCTGCAACGTATGAGGTAGACAATGTTGGCCGAGTCACAGGAGTACGAACCACGTACCTGGTGGGTGGTGTCCTCTCGTGTAATGGTGGTATCTGTGTCGATGATCTGGCATGTCTTGCAGAGGTTGCCGTGGCAGGGTTGTGTGGTGTCGTGGACGCTGTTCTCCTGAAAGCTGGGTAATTTGCTGCAAACGATGGTCTGTTTGAGGTTGGGTGGCTGTTTGAAGGCGAGTAGTGGAGGCGTGGGGATGGCCTTAGCGAGGTGTTCGTCGTCATCGATGACACGTTGAAGGCTGCGGAGAACATGGCGTAGTTTCTCCACTCCGGGGATGTACTGGACGACGAAGGGTACTCTGTTGGTTGCGTCTCGTGTTTGTCTTCTGAGGAGGTCTAAGCGATTTTTCACTGTGGCCCATCGGAACTGTTGATCGACGAGTCGAGCGTCATATCCCGTTCTTACAGACGCTGAAAGACGCCCTCGTAAGAACGGGATATGACGCTCAACTCGTCGATCGACAGTCCCGATGGGCCACAGCGAAGAATCGCATAGACCTCCTCAGAAGACAAACACGGGATGCAACCAACAGAGAACCCTTCGTCGTCCAGTACTTCCCTGGAGCGGAGAAACTACGCCATGTTCTCCGCAGCCTTCAACACGTCATCGATGACGACGAACACCTCGCTAAGGCCATCCCCACGCCTCCACTACTCGCCTTCAAACAGCCACCCAACCTCAAACAGACCATCGTTCGCAGCAAATTACCCAGCTTTCAGGAGAACAGCGTCCACGACACCACACAACCCTGCCACGGCAACCTCTGCAAGACATGCCAGATCATCGACACAGATACCACCATCACACGAGAGGACACCACCCACCAGGTACATGGTTCATACTCCTGTGACTTGGCCAACGTTGTCTACCTCATATGTTGCAGGAAAGGATGCCCTGGAGCATGGTACATTGGCGAGACCATGCAGACACTGCGACAACGGATGAACGGACACCGCGCAACAATCGCCAGACAGGAGGGTTCCCTCCCAGTCGGGGAACACTTCAGCAGTCAAGGACATTCAGCCACCGATCTTCGGGTAAGCGTTCTCCAAGGCGGCCTTCGAGACACACGACAACGCAAAATCGTCGAGCAGAAATTGATAGCCAAGTTCCGCACCCATGAGGACGGCCTCAACCGGAATCTTGGGTTCATGTCACGCTACAGGTAACCCCACCAGCGAAAAAAGAGTTATCTGTTTTTAATACAACTGGTCATTCTCTATCTTTCTCTTCCTTTCGGATGTTTGTTTCTCTCTGTCTGTCTTTGGGTTCGGACCGTTTGTATATTCAGTAGTCCTGTATGTAATGTCTCTCTGTCTGAACACTATTCGACTCCTTTGATTGCCTTGACAACGGGCAGTTGGAAAGATTATCTGCAATCACCAGGCATTGTTCTCTGACTATATATGCGGTAACCTTCCATGGAATCCCACACTCACCTGACGATGGAGAAAGCCTCCGAAAGCTTGTGATTTTCAAATAAAACTGTTGGACTATAACCTGGTGTTGTAAGATTCCTTATATTTGAAGAAGAGCAGGGAAGTTCTCCCCGTGTCCTGGCTGACATTTACCCCTCAGCCAACACCTAAAACAGGTGATCATTTATTTCATTGCAGTTTGTGGGACCTTGCTGTGTGCAAATTGGCTGCCACGTTTCCTACAACAGTGACTAAACTTCAAAAGTACTTAATTGGTTGTAAAACACTTGGGGACGCCCTGAGACTGTGAAAGGTGCTATATACCATGGCAAGTTTCTCACTGAGATATCTTCACTGCTTTTCTCCCTCAGCGTCTGCACCGAGCGACTTCTCATCCTTGGTGATTTCAACCTTCATCTCAACTCATCATGCTCTTTCTCCTCAGAGTTCACTGCCCTCCTATAATCTCTCCCTCCATATAAACTCCCCTACCCATATTCATGGCCACCCCCTTGACCTCGCCATCTCACGTGGCTGCTCTACTCCCATTGTGTCAATCACAGATAAGGCCATCTCTGATCAGTTCCTTGTATCCCTCTCCACTCATATCCCCCTCCCAACCCCACTTCCTTCTGTGTCCACTCCTGGCAAAAATTCTCCCCCAAGTCACTTTCAAATTCCGAACTGTCTAGCCCATTCACCATCCATTCACCACATTTCTACAACTACTGATCTGCTCAATTATACCCTCACCTCCGATGCCCTTGTCCCCATTAAAACCATTACTCTCTCACACCCTAATCATTCCCTCCTCCTTGTCTATCCTATCAAAACCTTTAATCATCTTCCATCCCCCTCCCTGGCCACTCTCAGGTTGAACCACACCATTTGCAATCTTGGCATCCTATTTAACTTTGAGCTGAGCTTCCAACCCCATCCTCTCCACCACCAAGACTGCCTACTTCCACCTCCGTAATATCACCTGCCACCACCCCTGCCTCAGCCCACCTGCTTCTGAAATCCTCATCCATGCTTTTGTTACCTCTAAATTCAATTATTCCAATGCACTTGTAGCCAGCCTCCCATCTTCCACCCTCTGTAAACTTCAGCTCATCCAAAACTCTGCTGCCCGTATCTTAACTCGCACCAAGTCCTGTTCACCCATCACCTCATGCTCACTGACCTACATTGACTCCCGGTTCACCAACACCTCGATTTTAAAATTCTCATCCTCGTGATCAAATCCCTCCATGGCCTCGCCTCTCTATATCTCTAACCTCGTCCTTCCCTACAACTCTTCAAGAAGTCTGCATTCCTCCAAATTTGTATATCCCTCACTTCCTTTGCCCCACCATTAGCGGCTGTACCTTTAGCCGTCTAGGCCCTAAGCTCTGGAATTCTCCGCCTCTCTTTCACCCTTTAAGACACTCCTTAAAACCTTCCTCTGACCAAGCTTTTGGTCACCTGTCCTAATGCTTTCTCCTTTGGCTCAGTAGCAATTGTTCTCACTCATTTTACACTCCTGTGAAGTGCCTTGGGACATTTGACTACATTAAAAGGCATTGTATAAATTCAAGTTGTTGTTGTTGCACTGCATTATGAAAAAACAGGAAATGAGGGATGTTATCCCAATCTTCATCATCAAGCAGGATCTGCTGAACACCCTGAAGCTTCATAAGATCCGGGAAAAGCTGGAACTGACCAGTAACCAGAACAAATATAGGTCGGTACACCCAAAGGACAGAACAAGGAGCTCACTTGGCTAGATCCAAATCAATCCCTACTTCACAAACACAAGTCATGCAAGCACAATTCTTTTCCAAATTGATTCAGTTAGATTCAATTTTAGAAAATGGAAGGAACAACCTTTCACTGTTTATCCACAGTAAAGTCCCCAGGTTACACTCACCCTTTTACTGGCTACTCCTCTCAGCACTGTTCCCACTCACCACATTTCTTCTGCTATTGCTCTCAGCTCTGCAGAAAGTGCTGGTTTCTACACTTCCATTCCCTCGTCTCCCTCTCTCCCCTGCTTGAGCCCTAATCCCTCCGACCAGCAGTCTCCCGCTCTCCCCATTCCACACTCTCCCTCCGACCCCAGAACACCAACCTTCGTTCCCCAGTCTACCTCTCCCCCGAGCCCTCAACCCCCAGTCTCTCTCCATCCCAGATCCCCATCTCTTCCCCCTCATCCCCAACCCAGAGTCTCCCTTTCTCAGCCCCAACTCCCAAGCCTTCCCCCAACACATACATGAGTGTTTGAGACTACTACAGGGAGAAAGTTAAAGCACAAAAATCTCCTGGGCTGCTACCAGCAGCATCAGGGAGATGTATGACACATTCCAGGAGGGTTGACAACCTACCTCTTCCCTGACCTCAGTTTCCCTTCTTCACTTGCTCGTGGGTGGGCAGTAGGCTCCAGGCTCTTCTCACACAACAGCTGCTGGTGTGAAATCACAAGCAAAGATACTCAACTACAGGGGACCCAATCTTTATAATGCAAGAGCATTTGCATGGTCATAATGTCATGTGATTAAACCTCCAGGAATGCCTCCAACAAGAGATTTTTTTGGACTTTTTTTTATTCTTCTTTTTTTTCTCTTTATTTTGGCAACAGTTTCATTTTTTTCCATGTTTTTAGGCCCCCCTTTTATAAGAAGGGGGGGGGGTTTAGGGTGTGTTTATGTGTGAAAAACCCAAAGAAAAACCAAAACAAGCGCCAACCAGAGATTGATGTGCCAGCTTTTTTGAAACTATTGGTCAGCTTTTGCTGCTTTTCTAAATTGATATTTATTAATGTATCATTGTTTCTCTTTTAATTTAACCCATTTGGAGACACTGGGTTGTCCCAGTGTCATCAACCCAAATAAACTTAACAAAAGTACCCCAAATGGGGCACAAACAATAAATACCCAAATCATTTAAAAAAAAAAGAAACTTATCATATTAAATCATAATATTATTTCCACTATCATGCATGAATGTGTCATTGTTACAATATTTGAGAGTCTAAAACCAACAACATTTAAACAAGCAATGCTTTAAGAGTCACGTATAATTAAGCTACGTTTAACCTTTTTTTTGTTTACTTCCGATTAGAGAATTGGTAGCTAATTTGAAAACAAAATTGGAATCGCATTCCCCCCCCCCCCCCATATCTCCCCGTTTCCAGGTAACAGTGTTTTGTCCCTTCTTGACTACCGTAGACAGGAGCCAATAGCTTTAAATAAAGTTGACGATTCGAATGAACAGATACGCCAACAGTTTACATCTAAAAAAAGAAAGAAAGTGAAACAGAAATAGACAACGAATTAAAAATAAAATGCTCTCTTATTTTTATTTTTTTTTTGGGAGGGCTGAAACAATCTGCGTTGGATTGCGGAGTGTGGGTGGCTGAGCGTGTGTGGAAAGTGCGCTCGGAGGCGAGAGTCGGCGCCGGCGGGCGGGGAGGAGCGGAGCGGCGATGAGACGAGACGGCGGGGTGTGAGTGAGGGCCGCCGGCCTCCTGTCACTGGGGAGATGGACTGAGAATCCAGGGGAAGGGGCGGGGGAAAAGAAAAAGCAGTGCGAGGAAATCCAAAAGGAAAAAAAAAGTGCGAGGTAAAGCTCTCCCTCCCTCCCCCCGAGTGATGCTGCACCTGGAGCGGGAATGGAGGGGCCGTGGGATTTCGGACTCTTCTCAATCCTTCTGGAAGGTGTCTTCTCTTTCTGCAGCGACTTCGCCCAGGACTGGAGCAGCAATGACATGAGGGTGACGATCTTCAAAATCCTATTAGGGTGGCTGGTGTGCAGCTTGGTCGCTATTCATGTGGCCTGGAAGTTTTATGGGGCCACAGTCAATGACATGTATTACAGGCAAGGTGTGTGAGGGGTTTGGGGAACGACACTTTCTAATTCCGCAAGACTCCGGCCGAGTCAGTGTTTCTGGTTTCAAGTTACTGCTGTTGCTAATTAAAGTCCAGGGTTGTTAACTTTTAAGGAACAGGTGACCGGAAACATTGACAAAGTATATCGCTTAAGTTTCTGTGTTGCTACTCGCATGTAAGGAGGCTGTTGTGCATTGGATCATGTCCTGTTTTACTATTTTCGTAACAGTGGAATTTGTTGTGAAATTCGGCCTCTTTTATTTTTCTTCTTGTAAGCTCCATTTTCCCCCTCCTTTCCTGTGGTCTTGTGCTCGGATATGGTTCCATGGACATTGGTATAAGTGGCCACCTCCTACGAACACAGTCGGGAATAGTGGTGGCAGGTTATTTCGCTGAGGGAGGAGAGGGCATCCTCACCTCTTCTGACCCTGCCCTTATTTGAATGTAGTGTACTTGCATTGAGCCAACTGGATAATAATTACATAATTAAAAAAAGGACTGGTATTTATATAGCCACGCCCTCGGCATGTCCCAAATGCTTCACACCCGATGAATTGCTTTTGAAGTGAAGTCATTTTATAGGCAAATGCAGCAGCCGTTTTACACAGAGCAGGGTCCCACAAACAACAAGAGGAATGACCAGATAATCTGTTTTGTTGATGTTAGGTGAGTGTGTATGTTGAATGGGACCCTAGGAGGATTCCCTGCTCTTCTTTGAAAAAGTGCCATGGGATCTTTTACTCATGCCTGAACAGGCAGATGCGGCCTTGGTTTAATGTGTCATCCAAAAGACAGCTAGTTCCTATAAACATGCTTTACCCCTTCAGTAGTGCACCGAGGAGTCAGTCTGATTTTATATGCTCAAGTCCTGAAGTACTACTTGAATCCACAACTTCCTGGCTCAGCAGTGAGAGCCAAGCTCTGCTAAGCTGACACCTCTGAGAGAAATTATCATATTGGTCACTTAAGTGCTTTGAGCTACACTGTAAAGTTAAATAGTGGGAACTTGATCAGATCATTCACTTTGAATGCAATCTGAAAAATATTTTATTCAAATCCACCCATTTCCCCTTCCAAAGAAAATGGGTGAAGGAAGAAAGTTTGTGGATCAGAAATAGCAAGAACAGTATAATTGGAAGAGAGAGATAAATCACCAGGAGGAAATCTCATTTCATCACTAACATCTAGTGACAGATCTATGATTAGCATTGAGAAGGTGGGCCAGACTGCTGAGCCCTCTCATTTGCAGAAGATTTAGTGGTGGCAATAAAGAATAGAAAAGTTATTAATAAATGTAAATAAAATGAAAGAGAAAGTAAGTACAGGAGGAAGATCTTCCCCCACACCCCATCTAGGTACATTTAAAAAAAATGTTCAGAAAATCTCTAGCCCCCCTCTGGCACAGTTGGCAAATGTGCTGAACCACATAATTAAAAAAAGGACTGGAATTTATATATACTGAACCATAAAATTCAACCAAAGCTTGAGGTGTGCTGGTTTAGCTGAGCTCAACCGTGGCAACAATAGGAGATCTTACAATTACCTTCAGTCAAGAGGGGGAAAGTCAGCCATGATTTCCATCCCTAATCGCTTTCCAGTGACCTCCTGCTGGAAAGTGCATGTGTGTGGAGCACAAGATGGAGCTTGGCAGTGGAAAGATTCTGGACTTTTCAATATGGACTTTTAACACCAGCTTTTAAGGAAAATTAAAAAGGATGGACTTGAAACCCTGGATATGGACCTTTTTGGTGTCTGCTCTTAAGAAAAGCTAAATAAGGCCTATGGAGCGGTAACTGTCAGGGTGACGCTCGCCTGGAAACCATGAGATGGATAAAGGAATGGACTTGGTAAAGGGCAGAATTTGGTTCAACTGGGTTAAAAATGCATGATGGTTTTTGCTTACTTTTAACCAAACATCATGGACAGTATGTGTTTTAGTAAAGCTACAAGGCCAGGACAAGATGTTGCCATACATTCAAAGGACAAGGAACGATAAGGAAACGTAACACAGGCAACTGTCTTTAGGAACCGTGGGAAGTGAGAGAGAAAAAAAACACCAACAAGCTGTTTTTGCAGCAGCGACGAGAGATGTAAAAACAGCCATTTTAGTGTTTTTGAGGAGGCCGAACCAGGAGCAGTTCAAAGATGATGTCAGTGAAGAATTAACCCCTCAGTCTCCCAAAAAAGAAGAATTGATCATTGAGTTTCCAGTTGTAAGCATCTCTATCTGTAAAACTGTTGTGTTTTAATGTCAATAAAACCAATTATTTAGAAAAGTTTTCAGCCTAGGTTGATCCTTACCTCTAGTACTCTGAAGAGATTTTTAAAAAAACCTCCACAGTGATGCTTCCAATGCCGAATAGCCCATTTTGTCCAGTCTCACGTGAAGAAAGGCCAGTTGAATAAGATACCAGTAGATGGCTGGTGCCTGCGGAACAGTATCCAAGTGTTAGTCTGCATTTTCAGGAAAGGAGGAATGGAGAAAATTGCCCAAAAAACAAACAAAAAAAAAATCCCTGACCTACTAGATATTTCAAATGTAAGTTTATCAGGAACTGCTCAGCTGATGTTTGCTGTGGGGCCCATCAGATAGCAGCTGCCTGGAATGTAACATGGGTAGGGTTTTTAATTGTTGCAAATCAAAGGGTACCAAGAGGGGAAACCAGCAATGGTTGGGATATATCATGTTGTGTATTTTGGATATAAAACTTTATTAATTTCTGTAATTGACTGTATCGTGAGTGCATCCTCTTCTGAAGGTGGCATGCTGAGGTGCAGTTCCACAGACACCGAAAATCTTCCACTACTTTACTCAAGTGGCCGTTCTTCATGTGACAGTGATTGTTGACAAGCTACACTTCTACAGGGGTACCACAAGTGAGCTCGCTCTTATGCTCAGCCAATGTCCATAAAGAGGTGCATTTTAAAGAAAGGAAGAACTTGAATTTATATAATGACTTTAACAGCATTAGGATGTCCATAGTGTTTCAGTCATTTAAGTACTTTTGAAGTGCAGTTACTGTTGTAATGTAAGATTACTAAATAATGATTAACTCTGGACCCCTGGCTGAGTAAATTCCCTTTTGTCCTCCTGCTCAAGGACACTGATGCCGAGCATAGTATCCTCACTGCTGCCCTGGCTGAGATCTGTTAATGCATAGGAACAGGAGTCAGCCATTCAGCCCCTCGTGCCTGCTCTGCCATTTGATAAGATCATGGCTAATCTGTGATCTAGCTCCATATACCTGCCTTTGGCCCATATCCCTTAATACCTTTGGTTGCCAAAAAGCTATCTATCTCAGATTTAAATTTAGCAATTGAGCTGGTATCAATTGCCGTTTGCGGAAGAGTTTTTCAAACTTCCACCACCCTTTGTTGGGTGTAGAAATATTTTCTAATCTCACTCCTGAAAGGTCTGGCTCTAATTTTTAGACTCTGCCCCCTACTCCTAGAATCCCCAACCAGCGGAAATAGTTTCTCTCTATCCACCCTATCTGTTCCCCTTAATATCTTATAAACTTCGATCAGATTACCCCTTAACCTTCTAAACTTGAGAGAATACAACCCCAATTTGTGTAATCTCTCCTCGTAACTTAACCCTTGAAGTCCGGGTATCATTCTAAGTCTATTCTGCCGTCCAATTAGATCATGGCTGATCTGTACCTTAACTCCATCTACACGCCTTGGTTCCGTAACCCTCGACCCCTGCGTAACACAAATCTATCAATCTCAGTTTTGAAATTTTCATTTGACCCAGCCTCAACAGCTCAGTCCTCAGTGGACTGATTACATTTAAGTGAAGGAAGGGGAAAACACAATGGCTTTGACTGCTTTGTGAGTCTTTATTGAATTGTTGTTGGTAGTAACATGAAACAGCACTGAACTCACTATACAGTGGAAAGACTGAGCAATTACCATATAAGGTGGGCAAGATGAACTGGGGTTATATTTGAAACCATTCTGCATTGTAGCTATGATTCAGGTTGTTTGCATTGATTATGTAGTAAATGTGTTCTGTAATGTGTCTCTGCGATCTATACCTATTGGATTGTGGGAGTAGGTACATTATACTTTATATGGTTCTGCGATTGTGAGGGTGCCATATATTAGTGACACTGCCTTTTGTACAAAATACAACTGAGCACAAGTGGCTGAAACAAAAGTTAAAATTAGATGGAAGTGATGCATCAGTTGTATAGAGCCTTGGTTAGACCCTATCTGGAGTACTGTGTTCAGTTTTGGAAAGATATATTGGCCTTGGAGGGGGTACAGCACAGATTCAGCAGAATTATACCAGGGCTTAAAGGATTTTATTATGAGGACAGGTTGCATCAACTTTGTTTGTATTCCCTTGAGTTTAGAAGGTTGTGGGGTGATCTAATCGAGGTCTTCAAAATGATAAAGGGCTTCAGTAGGGTAGATACAAATAAACTCTTTCCTCTGGTGGGCGAATCCAGAACAAGGGGGCACAATCTTAACATTAGACCTAGGCCATTTAGGAGTGAAATCAGGAAGCACTTTTTCACAGAGTAGTAGAAATCTGGAACTCTCTCCCCCAAAAGGTTGTGGGTTAATTGACATTTTCAAGACTGAGGTTGTTTTGTTAGTTAAGGGTATCAAGGGATATGGAACAAAAGAGGCTAAATGAAGTTGAGGTACAGAGCAGCCATGATCTAAATGAATGGTGGAACAAACTCGAGGGGCTGAATTCCCCACTCCTATTCCTATGTACATAGTAGTGACTATACTTCAAAAAGTAATTTATAAGCTGTTAAGAGCTTTGGGACATCCTGAGGACTTAAAAGGCAAGTTTATACATTTTTTTTCTTTAGCAGTAGTATTTCAGTCACATGAATTGATTGAATATTAGACTCCCCTGTCTTCTGCCCCACACAAAAATTTGAGTTACTGCCTCTAAATATCTGGCAATGAGTTTCAATGTATAATGTAAGGTTAATTTTTCACTTTTTTTAGCATGTCATTGAACCTGTTTGAGGTGGTGTAACATAGATGAAAATGTTTATAAACTTGATTGTGACATAGATACTATGATACTGTATAGCAATATTTTAAGTTTGTTTTAATTTTGGCAACAGATCGCTAAGAAAGTGGGACCCCATGTAGAATAAGATAGTCTGGAGCACATTACAATAAAGTAGCCTATACCAGGGTTTGAGCTCATAACCTAGACTGAAACTCCAGTGCATTTCAGGCGATGTTAAATCAAAGTCCTATCTGTTCTGGTGGTTCAGCTCAATATTAAAGATCCTACGGCATTATTCAAAGAAGAGCAGAGAATTATCCCAGTATCCAAGCAACATACCCTCCTCAACCCCTACCATCAAAAAACAGATAAACTAATAATTTATCTCATTGGTGTTTGTGTAGTATTGCTGACACAGAATGGCTGCCTTGTCTATGTAATGGCCACTATACTTTGAAAGTAATTTGTTGTGTGAAGCAATTGTGGATGTTTTATTGTGATCAGGTGATGTATAAACGCAAGTATTTATATTAAAAAAAAAGTTATGATGCCATAAAAAGAATGATGCTTGAACAGTTACTAATACCATCTGAACTCTGATATATTTTATATCTTTGAAATGCACTCCTGTTTATATGTGTAATTGGGTAACAACAGCTTGCATTTATATAGAGCCTTTAACATAGAAAACATTCCACTGCACTTCAGAGGTTTTAATCAGAAAATGGGTGCTGAGCCAAAAAGGAGATGTTGGTAGGGGTGACCAAAAACTTGATTAAAAGGGTGGATTTGAGAGTGATTGAGAGAAAGAAAGAATGAGAATTCCAGAGCATGGGTCCTAGGCAGCTGAAGACATGGCCACCAATGGTGGGGCAAATGGGTGGGATGTCAGAGGTATAGAGGGTTTTGCAGGGGAGTGGGGAGGGGGGGTTGTAGGACTGGAGGTGGGGAGAGGAATGGAGTCAGTGTTAAGGCTTCAGAGTTCCCAATGTCTTAGCTGGAGGAAATTGTGGCTTATCCAAGACTGGATGCCAGATCAAGCAGTCTGACAGCACAGAGGCAGTGGCGGGGTCAAGAGAGGTGACGGAGAAGTAGAACTGGGTGTCATCAGCATTCATGTGGAAGCTGACTCCACATCTAAGGATGATGTCGCCAAGGGGCAGTATGGTGGTGAGGAAGAGGAGGGATTTTGGAGGTAATGTGCAATCATGGAGATAAAAGCTTGTTGAGGTATGGCTTTATTCCAATTTTGGCATTTTTGTTTTGTTTACAGCAATGTCATCGGCAGGCTGTGGACATCAGTCCTGTATGAATGAATCACATGATTTGAACAGACCTGTTACTGAGTTTTATTTTTGCTGCACACACCATGGGTCTTTATTAAAATGAACAATAAGCATTATTACAGGACGTGGTTAGTGATGCATTACTGTTTTTCGTTTGTGTAATACTAATAATTCATTAGCTTCATGCTTATTATTGAGCACGTTCTCCAAACTCCTGAACACGATAACTCTATTTCTATTATATAACGTGTAGTATACTTTTATGTTTTATTCCCCTTTTCCAGATGTTCTAGTTGTTAAACTTTAGGCCACTGCTGAAACAGTGTGAACACTGATAATTATTTCAGATTTCATTCATTTTGTGTACATCTGTTGTAGCTATTGGTCATTTTTAATATAAATTTTGGTTGGATTGTTTCGTTGAAATGTTAGAAAGAGCCCTAATGATATAATGGCAGCAAAGATGTTCAGAGCAGATATGTGTTTGATTTTACAATCTTATCATTGACCGTTTTAGCCCATGGCTTAAATTCAAAGCATTCTTGATCTATGAAGTTCAAAGTTTTGAGTGTGATGTAGCAATGTAAGAAAATGTTTATGGGGTTGCACAGTATTGTTGCCACTCTATATCGTACTGTTCGGTGGAGTGGTAGGTAAGTTGTGGGCCCACGACTTCAAGTTCCGACGTGGTAGGTTTCCCACTTTTGGATGCGTTGTCATGGAAATGCCACGAGAAGAGCCAGCAACTTCCTGCGAAGAGGATGGAAGAGGAAAATTGCAGGAGAATCCCCTGAGGCTGCTCTTGTGCACATCCAACTGGATAAAAATGCGAGTTGTATTTTATTTTTGTGTGGTGGAACGAGCTTTTTGAATTTGAGTTTCTTTTACAGGAGTTGGAGGTCAGAATTATGACACACCAGATGGCTCTTCAAACTTTACAAGTTGGTATGTTTCCTTTTTAAAGAAGTCTTTAGAAATGCAATGCATCACACTTTGTGGGATACTGATTACATGGAAACCTTTTCAAAATCATTTTATTGTGTAGTTTTTGCATTAGTGTAAGAGCAAATCCTGTTAAAGATCACACACTGTTCATTCAGAATTTCTATCCAGGTGCACAATTGAAGTAGATCAGCCAAGCTAAATTGCTGCCTGAAAACTTCCCCCTCCCCACCATTTTTCTTTCCTCCTCCTCCTGAAGGCATTGACTCTTGGGTTGGGTACTGTTCCACCGGTGCTAATGCACTCTGGAACTCTGTCAAAGAGAGATTCTTCCTGTGAGAGTCTAAATATTGTGACCAGTGGGGGCATCACAGTTACTTGAGGTCCACATGGGCACACTATCGGCATATGTTGCTGGAAAACAATCACAGATGTGAATCCTGGTTGATTTTGTATCTCCTCTCCCAACTCAGTAGGGCTAAGGCCTATTATACTGCCTCTACTACCTCTCTGGCTGAAATCAGCTAATTTGGCACGGACTGGGGATTGAACCAACGACCTTCCTCAGCTGGATTCCCTGTCTTAACTAGCTGTGCCATTGAGGAGTCCTGCCATGGAGTTGTTAACTTGGTGGGTTACTGGTCCACAGGTGCAGCCAGCCTTCCAGTACCTCATCCAAATTGCTGTTCCTCTTCTGTGAGCGTACAGGTAATTGTTAGCAGGCAATTGAGCTGTCGAGGGTGAAATAGCGATGCTCAATCGGAGTACTCCCTCGACATGCTCATGTGCACTTTCCAGCAGGGTCACTTGATAGCATTAGGAGTGGCTTTGTTCCACTACCTTATCCCTAGCCCAAAGGTGGAGATGCCAGTTGTAGTTCCCCTACCATCCGCTCATCTGAGATCAGCCATATCAGCACAGACCAGCAATCAAACCTGAGACCTTCATGCTCTTTATGGTGCTGTTCCATGTTAGACAGCAAAGTTACCAAGAATCATCATTGGAGCAACAATTTCATTAAAAAATATATAATTCTTTGCCAATTTTCTGCCCTCTACCTTCCCTGAAGTGTTCACTGCTTGCTGGGGTATGGCTGTTTGAGTTCCTTTTGTTCACCCAAACACCATCCTCTTGGCTCAGTTGATAAATACATGAGTAGTATTGAGTGACACAAATCAAGAAGCTCTGTGGTGAGTTAGCTAGTTCAGATAAAGCCACAGTGGGGGTGCTATAATTAGCTGTAGCATCATTCAGCTAAGGGGAGGAAAATTAGGCAGGATTTCTGTTCCTGATCACTCTTTGAAACTGCCTGTGTGTGGAATTTGGATGGAGGAACCAGATAGTTCCCACCAATGCACAATGAGTTCTACTTCAGGAAAAAAGGGTTAAGAGTAGAAATTTGGAAGAGAGGAAGTGACCTATTACATTTCACATAATATAATTGTCAATAAGTGTAATGAAATTATACCAATTTTGACTCATGTTTTTAATTGCTTCCACAGGGAAAATGCAAGTGGTGAGTCATTTAAAAGTCACAGAGAGTGAGTGACAAAGATGTGTGAATTCTACAGCTGAGACATGCAATGGTTTGCAGTGTGGAGTAAAATTGATGTGAACCTAAAATGTTCAAACTGCTGTTGGGTGCTGGACTCTTCAAAGTTTCGGGTGTTGCAGCCAGATGACTTGAAACGTGCCATTGTGACTCAGTGCCGTTAATTTGCTTTTGTTTTATAATTTTCTTAGGCTTTGCTGAGTGAATACTTGTATCAAGGGAAGTATATGTTGGCACATGTGTTGGTTAAAAAGTACTAGTAAAGAAAATGTTGATCACTTGAACAAAGGTGTGCTGGGCTCAAACAATTCCCCAGGATCCTGATTGGTGTTGGGAGATGGATCCTATCCGGAGGAGAAAAAGAAACAAATGATTCTGTTGATAAGAGTCAAATTTAAGTACGGATGGGTGTCATTATGTGCCCAGAAATGTATGATCAAAGAACTAATGGAGTTTAGGAGAGTGTTTCTCATGTCACGGTGTTGTCCTGCAACAACTTGTTAAGAGTATACTAATCTGCGATCAGTTATATCAGGGAACTCTGATGTATCCTTTAGGTATAATGGTTACATGTTAGTCTTTAAAGGCCACCAATCTGCTCCTAAACTGATCTCAAAGTGCAACAGGATGATTTGTGAGGGATATCTGAAAGAGGTATTGTTAAAAATTAACTTGCAAAGTACAGCAGTTTCAGATTTTGATACCCAATATACTGTTGATTTTATTTTGTCCTCTGTATACATGCAAATATTGGCAGAACTCAAACTTGTTTGGGTATAGACATGGTCACTGAAGTTTGGTCGCAACATTATTAACAGGAAGTTGGACTGACCTCTGAGGGAGTTTTTAAAAAAAGTTAAGTCTGTTGCTTCCGTCTATTTGTGACAATATAGCATTCCTTAATTCTCCATACTGGGTGCGTCTTTTAACTTCTCTATAATGCCCTGAATAAAGCTAATGGCCTCTAACCTGATGGGGAATCTACAGCTTGAATTTGAATTTGAATTTAAATTTAAATTATCCAATTGGACAAAAATTCAGGAGCTTATTGTACTGGATAGTAATCATAATTACTAGGTGGCACAACATTGGTATGTCAGTACACTGTGCCATGAAAGTAAGATGGTGGGTTCATTCCAGTGATTCCCCACGTGAATCAAATTCCTAATCTTGGTCGTGCTCTCAGGAAAGATTTTGCGAGAGACTTTCAACTGCTGGTTGCTAGTTTCTTGCCTGAAAAACAGGCGACCAGCAGTTGAAAGTCTGGTGGGGACCTTGTGCACCCATTTTGCCCCCTTAAGTCAACTTTCAGGCAGGCCATTAAATGAGTGCCCAGCACTCCAACCCAAAACAGGTGGAAGGCTGTTCAGATATGCAAATTGGGGTCCGACAGCTGTTGTATAACCCCGATTGCAACTTTCAGAGAAATGGGTGGAGCGTACATGGCTCACACCAGTCCCATTTGCCCAGGCTTTGAGAGGCCCAAACTATCCATAAAGGGACTGCTGAATGCCTCTCCAATAAGAGAAGTTTTTTGCTTTATTTAAAAAAAACTATATTTTTGTGAGGCTAGGGGGAGCAGAGTGTCCCTCTGGGCCCCACAAAAATGCACTGGTCAAATGCTAGCCTATTTCACCAACCCCCCCTCCCCACCCCAGCACCCGCTCCCTCCCTACCACAGGCCTTACCTGCCAGCCGGCCATAAGAAACCAGCGAGCTGCAGTGGGGTGTGTTTGTTTGTCATCTGCAGCTCGCCGACAAAATGTTAAGAGGCCCAAACCTGGAAGTGGTTCAGGTCCTCCCGACTGCCGTGTTGGGCAGGTGACGCAAGAGCATCACCAATGTTGTATCTGTTTGGCGCCCAGATCGAAAGTCTGCTCCCATTGAGTGAAGGTCAAAATGCTTTCCCAGAGAGATATAAAGCATTGCCTTGGGTTGGTCAAACATTTTCTGAAGCCAGCTCAAGAGTTGCATTGGAAAAGGCCTTGAACCAGCTCACCCTCTTCCCCAAAGCTCAATGTGAACACTATCCAATCAGTTGACTAGATTTTCATGCACTTACCACCAGGTTCGATATTCTACAGGATGAAATGGACTTTTTGCACAGAATTCTACAGGTCTGAGAGACAAGTACTTGTGTGCCATGAAAGTCGTTTTTCTTGAATACAGTGAGCACCTGAACTGCTGGAAGTCAACAATGTTCCACAGAAATGCCCAGCTCTAAGCAGATAATCTGACCTGTGCAGGAGTGAGAACCCACAAAAGTTAACTTTCCTCTAAAATAAATCAGTCAGAGGTGATATTCAAGAACATTGTCATAGCATAAATAGAATATGTGGTGTTGTGCTGTTAATTACCATTAATCTTGATCTCTGTGACTCCACTTAAATCACAGGTAAACTCCACTTAAATCACAGGTAAATTTATATGGTCAGGTTGCAGTTGAATTTTTTTTATTTTTGGCAACCTGTCTCCAGTTGCCATTTTTTTTTCTACCTCCCATCATAAAACAACTGTTATGGAAATTGTGATACAAAATTCTGTTAGTGGAGCAATATGGTTACCTCGCAACACTGAGTATCCAAATCCATCCAATCTGAGCATTGGTGGAATGCAATACTCTGTTTTGGTGCATATGTTTCTTTGCTGTCAACATTGTATATTTTTTTTTAATTCTTGAAGAAAAATTTCAAATTTCCGTCCACACAAAAGGTACCCAGATTGAGAGTGGTTAATGAAGTATGCCACGAAATTTAACTGTGGGCTTTCACCAGTATGCCAAAATAAGGGTTGAATGTTTGGGATGTAAACAGACATCTTTTGTTTGTATATTGCTGGAAAAAATTGAAAGTAAAATTCCAAGGAGCAAATCTGAGGTACCATAATGAATTTTCTAGTTTTATGGTGCTTAGCATGAGCCGTGACATTTTACATTGTAGTACCGTTTGTATTGTGCTACCTTCTTTCCAGATAGATTCCAGGAAAAGGAAGTGTCAGCACTTGATTCCAATTTACGGGGTAGCAGAGCATTCATGAAAATTGATCGCTAGCTAGTTATTCCTTTATTAGGGTGGGCAATCATTCCAACAGAGTTGGTATTAATGTAGATTTAAGATTGAGATATATGAATATGTAGGGAGTCTTGTCAAGAATAGTTATTCATTTATGCTACGATTTGACTTACCCACTCTTTCCCTTATCTAAAGCTGAATACTTGACAGTTTCACTATTAAGTGTGCGCACACTATGATAGAGCTGTGGATTCCCTTCTCTCTGTTTGCCATCTATATTTCTGAAACTCTGAGGTACATATCCAGGCCTTGTTTTATACTTATGTAGTCAAGCATGTACAAATAATTTTACTCAAGCCAAATACTATTGATATCCTGTGTTTAGCAACAACACAGCTTTCAGTAAAATTTAAGTACTACATTTCTGTGTTTAAAAGATAATCTGAAAAAGGGAAGTAAGACATCCCTACTTCTCTTTCCCCACCCCCTAAAAAAAAATCTAAATTAATGGCAGGTGGAATTTAATAATCTAACTATTATTTGTACCAGGAGTGATCAGAATTAGAAATTTGGAATGGAATTGAATAATGACATTTTATCCTACTTACTACAAATACATGTGGTGTAGTGTTTGTTATGGGGTGATTTGAGTCCCCCCCACTCCTTAGCAAAATATGTTGGGTTGAGTTGGAACTTTAGTAATATAGAAAATTATCACTGGCCTGGTTTTGGCTGTTGTGCCTTCATTAAAAAATGTACAGTGTAGGTGAGCAGATACTGTGAGTTAGGTGTTACAATCCAGAGTCCGTCCTCCCTTACCCAAAAAGATAATTCTCCATACAATATGCTCCTGATTTTATGGTAGTTTTAGATGGATGCTGTGCTGTCACAGCATGTATGGCATCCCTGCCATTGCCAGAACCTGCCAGTATTAAAGCACATGGACTGTGTGCCTCCATTGGCATCCCAGAATTGACTATGATAAAAATACTACCAGCAGCAGACATGCCCTTGTCATTCTATGTTACGGCACTGAGGTGTGGTGGGAGGAGATGCACGCTTTTCTCTTGTAGTAATGTGAAGCTATTTTGTTTGTTTCCTTATCCCCTTCCCTTTTTTAATCTCTTTCTATTTTTTTTAAAATCCTTTTTCTCCCCTGAAGCTGATTCCTAATGCTGGGTTTGGCCAGCAGCGGCATCTGGTACTTTGCCTAAGTGTGATTAGTGAGTGTTAGCCCTCACATAAATGGGTGTATGGGATGGAGGGAATATCACAGCCATGCCTTATCCAGTCTTTACCTATTGTCCACATACTTCCATTTTCCAGGGGCTACTGGATGGAAATCAAGAGGACTGGTTTATTTTTCCCCACTCTCAGCTGAAGAGCACTGAAGTCAATTGTGTTGCTTCTACCAGCTGTGATGTGGAGATGCCGGTGATGGACTGGGGTGGACAAATGTAAGGAGTCTTACAACACCAGGTTATAGTCCAACAGCTTTATTTAAAATCACAAGCTTTCGGAGGCTTTCTCCTTCCTCATCTGACGAAGGAGAAAGCCTCTGAAAGCTTGTGATTTTAAATAAAGCTGTTGGACTATAACCTGGTGTTGTAAGACTCCTTAAATTCTACCGGCTGAGCACAGACTTGGGTTCATCCTGGTCTGTAGAGCTCAATACCACAAAAAGTGGTGTATTTATATTCTGATCCCACAGGAAAGCACCCCCTGCCCCCACCACTACACAGACAATTTTGTATTATTTTCTCCCCCCTTAAGGTTTATTTTGGCTGTGCAGCATAATATGCCCAAGAGGACAACGTGTTTTTGGCTTTTGCCAAAGCCTCTGTTGAACTGGCTACCAGAACCTGTGCAAAAACAGAACCAGGGAGTCTAGTTCTTTATTTCTTTTTCTCTCTCTCTCTCCATCCTCTCCACTCTGTGGAGGGAAGTGCTTGGCCTCTACTTGTCAGCCTCCTACACAGCAGAGGCAAGATGGGTTACTCAATACTTGTGTTTACTATTAGCTTGTGAAATGCCACCATGTTGCATAATTTTTTTTGGGTGTTGTCTCCCCTGCACCCCCCCTCTCCCTCCCAAAAGGCTTACTTGATAGATGCTCCTCAGTAATCGATACTCCTGTTGGCTCACACAAAAATGGCTGGAGCAAAAATAAATGTACACTACCCTTTTGGGGTTGAGATGTGAGCAGCCATGTTTTGTCACAGTCTTATGCACAATGTTTCACATGAATGTAAGGATATTTTCTTTGTTTCTCGTCCCTTTTGTACTGTAGCATTGTTACCCCCTTGCTATAAAAGTGAAAATGATGGAACTTTGGATTTGGAATACAGTATGCCAAAAGTTGGTCCCAAGCCTTTAAACAGATCCTGGGTTCATTGTACTGAAGTGATGTATATTCTACTGAAATACCTTTTCTAATATAAATGTTTTGTACATAAACAGTACATTTTGTAAATCACTGTAATCCATAAATTGGACAACCTTTGTAAACTTGTGCCCCTAAAGTTGATTAACTTATATTTATGTTTGGAAATGTAAAGGTTTCCCTAATTGCTGTACATTAGAAAAACTGCTGTGTGCGTGTATATATGTATATTTAGCCTTAATTTTTTTTGGGAGGGACTGTATTTGTTTAAGTTTTTAAATGTATAAAAGAAGCTGCAGAAACAGAAATGACAGTTTGTACTGGATGCTTTTGTTGCTGAAGAACATTGAAGGTCACTTCTTGCATAGTTTACTAAAATACCAGATCTCTCCCAGCATACAAACTACACTAACTGTAACCACCTCCAACACAAAAAGACAAGCTGGTATAAATGAATTGTAAGATCAAGTTCCTAGCTTCTTCCGCGACTTTTAACATTTGTTTCTGATCGCCTTGCCCCACTGGATGCTAAGAGTGTAGTAAGTCTGACTGGATCGGAATGCTGTAGTAGGAGGCGCACTAATTGTTGTTAAATACAGCTGATTTTAAACACAAGAAGTTGGTCCCCGCGGGAGAAGGAGCCAAGAATCTTTTGAGAGCGCTGCAAAATAAGGACACTAGCAAAAGACTATTTTTGTCCATGTATGGTAGCTTGTTCTCTTTAAGCTAAGTTGAACTTTCCTGTTTGAAGGTGAAATGCTTTGGCTTTTAATATTGTCACTGTGCCTTCTCCTTGCAAAATTGTAGGATTCTTACGATTAGTATTTGTTCTAATGAGAATTCCACAATTCAAAGAAACTTATCTAGCTGTGAGTAGATGGAAGGGCCGAGAAAAATTGGTACACTACTTTTTATTTTGCATCTTATTTCCTAGGGTGGACAGAGCCATTCAAATCTGAAAATGTGCTACCCAGTGCCTGCTTCTTTTGAGTTCTTGACCTAATTTCCTTTGGGTGATTTTTTTCCACACAGTTTTTCCCATCCTCCCCTGAAGGGGTTTGATCCTTCCCAGGGTATACTTGCAATAGCACTGGGAACTCTCCAGCATCTCACCCAAGTGATCATTCTTTGTGTGTGAGCCTGGGGATAGTGGGTGAAACTGCTCTGAAGCCCTGCATTTCTGACAAGGTCTCACATGACTGTGGGCGACTTATTAGCAAGTCCAGGGGTGTTTTCCCACTGATGGCATAGAGTCTTAAAGTTCCATTTATTGAGTGCCAATAGGCTATTCACAGCCAAGCCCGATCCTATTGACATCTGTTGTTCAGACAAACACACACCCACACACATTTACTTTCATAGTCAAAGCTTCCCTGTAGTGACATGGCTAAGATTGGGAATTGGGGAGTGGTAGGACAAGAGCTTGCAGGCTTGAACCCTTCACCTAACACTCCAATATGCTGTGTTGCTGATCAAATCGTCCCCCACAAATTCACTATTCTAACGTTTGGTGACCTACCTTTTATCTTTTTGTTAATAGGACTACAAACTGCTGACTAAACTCAGCACCTGACCCACAAGCAAAGCATATTTACACAGGCTGTGATTGAGTTGATTTAAAGTGATCTTAGGAGCTTTTCTTCTTTAAGGGAAAAAATGGCTTTGTGATTTTAAATGGGATTAAAGTTGCCCTTCTTTTCAAAATCTGCCTCGTAGATTGCTGCTCTGAATCCCTGTAAGTATACTTGCCACCTGGAAGTTGGTATAAATTTAAGACTTGAGTCCAGGCTTGTATCCTTTTTCTTTATTCTAAGAACATGCCACACAAATGTTTCTTTTTTAAAACAAAATTTCCAGAATTATAAACTTGGCAAATGTTGGAAAAGTAACTTTACACGGTACAGTGCATGGTAGCGAATCACTCAAGGGATGCTGACTATTTACAATGCAATTCACAAGACATAATTTATGCTGATTTTTGTGGCATGCAAACCTGGATTGTGGCTTTTGCACTGGTGTGAGTGATATTTGCACAGCCATTGCATCCTCTACATTGTTATTTGCCCTGATGTCTATTCAGCAAAAGTTGGCAAGTGCATGTATTTTGTACTACAGTAGTTTCCAGTGTAGTATTCAATGATGGCACCGTGTCATTGTTTAAACTCACAAGTTTGTCCATTGCTTGTAAATAGGCTTTGCTTATAGGAACAGGAATAAGCTATTCAGCCCCTTGAGCATGTTCCGCCATTCAATGAGATCATGGCTAATCTGTATCTTAACACCATCCATCTGCCTTGGCTCCATATCTCTTAACACTGTTGGCTTGCAAAAATCTATCGATCTCAGATTTGAAATTATTAATTGAGCTAGCATCTACTGCTTTTTGTGGGAGAGAGTTCCACATTTCTACCACCTTTTGCGTGAAGAAGTGTTTCCTAATTTCTCTCCTAAATGGCCTGGCTCTAATTTTAAGGTTATGTCCCCTTGTCCTAGACTCCCCCACCAGCAGAAAAGGTTTTTCTCTATCTACCCTATCAATTCCTTTTAAAATACTAAAAACCTCAATCAAATCACCCCTTAACCTTCTATATTCCAGGGAATATAAGCCTAGTTTATATAATCTCTCCTTATAATCTAACCTTTGGAGTTCTGGTGAATCTGCGCTGCACTCCTTCCAAGGCCAGTATATCCTTTCTAAGGTGCGGTGCCCAGAACTGTACACAGTACTCCAGATGCGGTCTAACCATGGTTTTGTTTGGGTCAGGTGTTGAACTTAATTCAGTGGTTTGTAGTTGTATCAGAATAGAAAGATCCATATGTATAAAGCTAGGTCACAGAATGTGTCTTTTGAAAATCTTCACCGTTCTTGGCTTCTCAAGGCACCAGTAGGGATGAAGCATTATCGCAGGAATTGTATGAGCTGTCAATACTACACGGTGGGATATTGTATATTGGTTTTAATAGTGTTGGACAACTTGTGCAGAACTAATGAACTTAATGTACACTGGGCACTTTCTGAGTAACCTATAAATTTGGTTATTATGTCACTTTTTTGGGGAGGTAGGGTATGTATTTAAAGGTCAGGCAGGTGACCTGATTACACACCTCTGCATATGTTGCTTTGAATTATCTACTACCAGTTGTGTAACAGTGGTCCAGGAATGATGCTCCATAAATTTTTGTTTTAAACATTCTGGTAGGGTTGCACCCCACATGTATATTTCAAATACTTTCCCAGTGCAATGTGGCAGAGATTAGGAATCCAGCAGCTTGGAGTACAGAACCTGCTCCCCTGCAGAATGATACTGCAACCTCCCAGATTATATTGCTATTCATTTTTTTAGCATAGCTGTCGTCACATACTAAGACGACAGTCTGACTGTTGCTGTGTGCACTAATAGCTGCCTTCACCGTATAATAGCATAAGGTATTTCAAGGTTGTAATCTTGTCTCCGGATTCGGGTGACAATTGTAAGCTGACAGCTATTCTATAGTTTTCCATTTTGTTTTTGGCTCTCATCCCAAACCAAAAGGGAGAACAAATACCTTGTGTTATGTTCTACTGGCTAACAATTGAGTAAAATGCAAATAATTTGATTTTCAGGTTGATCCCAGTGTTCAGAAGAAATATTTTGAAAAATTGGGTTGGGTGATATAAAAAATACAAGCAATTTTTCAAAAGAATTGGGGGAAATAATCAGCCCTTTTAATAAATTTTAACATTACATCAATGGGGAGGAGAATTTTCTGTTTACTAGGAAGTCCGCCTTTCTATCAGAAATTTGTTAGCCATCCATGAATAAACCTAAAACACATATGGTGCCATAACTGAAGATTTATCAATGAAAAAGAATTTAAGTGGATTCTTAAAATTTTCCTTTTCATTAAAATTTCTGCACTTTTGATGACCAGCAGGATCAAACTCATGAGATTTTGGTCCTTGCCCTGCCACCTACTATGTCAAAAGAGAATTACAAATCTGTACAAGTGGTTCAGCATTATTAACCTAATATATTGCAGAACAATTTACTGTATTGTGAAAGCTTCCTATAGTTTTGTTATTTTGAGTAACCATTGATTTACATTAAGTAATTTTGATTATTTTGTAATGTAAAAAAATTTCTATAAAATTCTCAATTTTATAAAAGTTAATTGCACAAAACAATTTCACCACATTACATAATGTGTGCGGCATCTGTTATTAATTTCTAACTACACACTTTGTATGGTCAAAATTACTAATGCATACCTAAATATCCTTTATACGGCAGCTAAGTTCTCCATATATTTGTTTGTAAACTCCATCTTCTCGTTGAATCATTTCACATTTGAAAGAATAGGGCAATTTCTTAAAACTGATTTTTTTAAAAGTGGGCGGTTGCACTACTGTGCACATTTGTCCGTTTACAATTATTTTGAAGTTGAGTTTGAATTCCAGTAGTCAGATGCATTGGTGTTGCTAATTGCTGTACTGTGAAACCTGCCCAATAAAGATTGTTACTGGCATTAACTTTAGATAATTTGATACTATTGGGTTAAATGTGGCAGCCTTGCATGGTAACTGGCCTTGCAAGACTATTAACTTTTGTAAATAGAGAGTGCAATGATGTGATTATTTTGGTGCTGCAAATTTATTTTTAGAAGTTAAATAATTAAAATCACATTGTACATGCTTGCATTAGGGGGCTAATATGTCTTTTGTGGTACAAACGTATTATAGTGGCAACAGGTTTTCAGAGCTGGTTGTTCTAGGAACCCATCCTGTCCAATAGCTCTCTCTAATTGGCGAACCTCTCATGAAGTGGTCATTTCACATTCTGTTTCAATTACTTGTACTGCAAACTGGTACCAGCTGCAGCTACATGTGCTACATCAATCATGCTCTGAAGATTTATTGATGAAAAGGAATTCAAGTAGATTCTTAATTTTCCTTTTCATTAATACTTCTGCATTTTTGATGACCAGCAGGATCAAACTCATGAGATTTCTGTCCTTGCCCTGCCACCTACTATGTCAAAAGGGAATTACAAATCTGTACAAGTGGTTCAGCATTATTAACCTAGCATATTGCAGAACAATTTACTGGACTGCGAAGGCTTCCTCTAGTTTTGCTATTTTGAGTAACCATTGATTGATTTACATTAAGGAATGCCTTTGATTATTTCGTAATGTAAAAAAATTCTATAAAGTTCTCCATTCAATAAAAATGAACGGCACAAAACAATTTCACCACATTGTGTGGCATCTATGTGGAATTCTCAAAAACACACGGGTCCTAGGGACAAGTCCATGTACACTAAAAGAGTGTTGCTGCTATGATAGAGGTTCTGTCTTTTGCACTGTTATGCAATAAGCTGTTAACGTTGTAACTATAAGTTCCCACGTGCTAGTTGGTATTGGACACAGAATGCAACAATCTGAGTTGGACCAGTAAAAAATTGCCACTGATGTATCATGGATACTACACCTGTTCACAGAACAGGAACAGCTTTCCTTTTGTAAGATTGCACTATTCTTTTAAATCATATATAAGTGGCTTCCTGTATAATTGCAGCTGTGTAAATAAATGTATATTATAAATATAGTGGCAATGTTTACTGGTGTGATGTTACACGATGAATATTGTCTTAACCAAAAGTTTTAAATTGTGATTTACAATTTACTGATTTGTGCAGTTTTAATTTTTGCCTAATAAAGTTTTTTCTTAAATTAACTTTTTGATGTCCAGCCTTTACATTTATCTTGGGTTACTTTATTTGCTTTTTTTTTTAATTTCTACCCTATTTGTTTCTCTCCAATTTCTCTCTCTTACCGGTCCTCTTCTGAAGTTAAGTGACGTGCTGAGATATAATTCCGCCTGCACCAGTAGCCCTCCGATACCTCTGCTAAATGGCCATCCTTTACACATGAACTGAATAATGAGGACTAGTTGGCTCTTCATTCATTCAGGCCCAATTGTGTCCTCACCTGATGGCTACATGTATACATTTTCAGCAGGGGTCACTTATGGCAATTAAGGGTGGGAAACCAATCCAAGGATGCTGATCCCAATTGTAGTCCCTTAGCTGAGAATGGCTAACTCAGTACAGACCAGAGATTGAAGCTGGGTCCTTTTTGGTCTATCCAAGTACCACATGACAGAGTGTATTGCCCCCCCTATGTTGCAAGTAAGTATGCTGTTGTCGAAGAGTCTCCCCAATGCCATGCACCAAGAATCAAGGGGAAAACACTCTAGTGGCTGGAGTCATACCTAGCACAAAGGAAGATGGTAGTGGTTGTTGGAGACCAATCATCTCAGCCCCAGGACATTGCTGCAGGAGTTCCTCAGGGCAGTGTCCTAGGCCCAACCATCTTCAGCTGCTTCATCAATGACCTTCCCTCCATCATAAGGTCAGAAACGGGGATGTTCACTGATGATTGCAAATGTCAGCTCCATTCGCAACCCCTCAGATAATGAAGCAGTCTGAGCCCGCATGCAGCAAGACCTGGACAACGTACAGGCTTGGGCTGATAAGTGGCAAGTAACATTCGCGCCAGACAAGTGCCAGGCAATGACCATCTCCAACAATAGAGAGTCTAACCACCTCCCCTTGACATTCAACGGCATTACCATCACCAAATCCCCCACCATCGACATCCTGGGGGTCACCATTGACCAGAAACTTAACTGGACCAGCCATATAAATACTGTGGCTACGAGAGCAGGTCAGAGGCTGGGTATTCTGCGGCGAGTGACTCACCTCCTGACTCCCCAAAGCCTTTCCACCATCTACAAGGCACAAGTCAGGAGTGTGATGGAATACTCTCCACTTGCCTGGATGAGTGCAGCTCCAACAACACTCAAGAAGCTCGACACCATCCAGGACAAAGCAGCCCGTTTGATTAGCACCCCATCCACCACCCTAAACATTCACTCCCTTCATCACCGGTGCACTGTAGCTGCAGTGTGTACCACCTAGAAGGACAAGAGCAGCAGGCACATGTGAACAACACCACCTGCACGTTCCCCTCCAAGTCACACACCATCCTGACTTGGAAATATATTGCCGTTCCTTTATCGTCACTGGGTCAAAATCCTGGAACTCCCTAACAGCACTGTGGGAGAACCTTCACCACACGGACTGCTGCGGTTCAAGAAGGCAGCTCACCACCACCTTCTCAAGGCCAATTAGGGATGGGCAGCCAGACAGGAGGGTTCCCTCCCAGTCGGGGAACACTTTAGCAGTCAAGGACATTCAGCCACCGATCTTCGGGTAAGCGTTCTCCAAGGCGGACTTCGAGACACACGGCAACGCAAAATCATCGAGCAGAAATTGATAGCCAAGTTCCGCACCCATGAGAACGGCCTCAACCGGGATCTTGGGTTCATGTCACGCTACACGTAACCCCACCAGCAAGGGAAAAAAAAGTTATCTGTTTTTAATATTCTCTCTCTCTCTCTCTCTCTGCCTTTTGGGTCTCTTTCTCTCTGTCTGTGTAATTTGACACAATGTGTATTCAGCATACTGGGACCTACTGTTTTCCGTGGCTAACCTGTCTGAACACCAACGACACCTTTGATTGGTGTGATGGTGTCCCAACCTAATATAAGATATGCGATTTGTGAACCTTTCACTCACTCACCTGACGAAGGAGATAATCTCCGAAAGCTTGTGATTTTAAAATAAAATTGTTGGACTATAACCTGGTGTTGTAAGATTCCTTACATTTGTCCACCCCAGTCCATCACCGGCATCTCCACATCATGACTAATGACAGAGAAGGGGAATAGAACAGAATGTTTTTGTAATAACATTGCTCTTAATTCCACATGTCGTAGCTCTAGTAGGATTGGCAAAAGAAAAAAAGACAGTACAAAATTCTCTCCCTTATTTATGGATCCCCAGTAATTAGAGAAACATCCTGTCTCCACAAAATGCTTTATTTTCCATATTTGTCTCCTCTTTCTGGAGAAAGGCTAATGCTTTACTTAAATTTCCTTGGGTTGAATAATAATTGCTTGCACATCCATGACATTAGTACTTGTCAGGCCTGTCACAATCAGATCAGCTCCATTATTGAACTTGCTAAAGAAGGTAAAGGAGTCATTGTTATTTAGAAAGTCCTCTACCTTGAGCCCTTCACTGAAGGCCTTATCAACCAGTTCAGTATAAGCGAAAGCACCAGCTGCTTCGGTGGGCCCATCTTGTCCATCTGTCCCGCCACTAAGAAAAACAACTTCATGCTTTGAAAGGGTATCCTGTGGAAATTTCGATTTTGCATTGTGCAGTTCCAAGGCTACATGCAAGGCCATCTCCTGATTGCGACCTCCTTTACCTTTGCCCTGGAGCCGAACTGTGGTTTCACCTCCTGCCAGAAGGCATATTGGTTTCCTGGAGCTCAGCGTGTCCTCCAACACTGTCAAACAGCCGTCCAGTTGGAAGTCAGGAAGCCCCATGTTTGCAACCATCTGCAGGATCTCATCTTTCAGGTTGCTTGCATGTACACATTTTGAACTGGCAGCTGCCAGCACAGAGCACACATACCTAATCAAAAGACTGTACAATCTGGCCACAGTCCTGACATCTCCACTCACTACAGTAGACAGGACAGAAGTGTTATAACCCAAGCTTTCTGATTTGTGTTTTGCTTCCTCTAAGGCAATTGCATTTGACCCCACAATAAAATTGCAAACATGAGCAAAATCTTGGGTTTCCTCTTGGTTCATTCTCTTGCTGGGCTGAGACAGAACTTCTTTTACAGATTCTGGGATGGATAATAACAGATTATATTTTGACAGAACCTTGTGACAGTCTTCTTTACTTTGTGAGCTAGGCACAGTCGGGCCACTGGCTACGAACTCCAAATGGTCTCCAATAACATCAGACATGATGAGACTTACCACCTGCCAAACAAAGAATCATGTTTTGCATTGCTTTCTTTTTCAATTTGTCATACAGTTGTACCTGATTATAACACTTCTCTATTACAAGCCTCCTGTTTAAATCAGCTTGTTTTTAGAGTCCTAACTCCAAAGATGGTTTCAATTATTAAGGTAATCTCAAAACTACCTGTTGGTACCATAAGCTTTTTTTTGGACAACATATATAAGCAAAGAGGTTAGATACAGGGCAATAATCATACACATCTTTTATTGAGTTAACATTTACATATATGTATATATAAATAGTTTGTTGCTTGTTAAACTTGCAGTGATTAAATCACTGTCATAATCCATCAACATAAACATTCTTAAGCCAAGTCGGTGAAAACACTACATGGTGTGGAACTGAACCATGCATTCCAGAAGATCCCAGGTTTGATTCCTGTGCTAGGTGGTGTCAGTGAAGAGCAGTAGAAGGGCTACAAATGTGCTTAAACTACGATGGGCAATAAATGCTGGCCTCACCAGCGACGCCCACATCCCATGAACGAATAATAAGAAAAGAAAATTAGTCTGGGTTCCTGCCCTTGATTGCCACCTAGGTCACCCTTGCTGGAAGTGCTACCCAATGACTTGCTACAAAGTACAAGATTGTGCTTAGCTACAGTGATTCACATGGTCAAATACCCTGCTCAAACTCACTGTCCAGACTCATCCATAATGAATGGCCACTTGTGAAAGGTATTGGAGGGCTGTCAGCATTTGATGTCTTTAGGCGAGGAGGAGGGAGAAAATTGGCTAAAAATACATCAATTTCTAGTCCTCACAATTTCAACGCAGTGGGAGGTGGCTACAGGGAAAACAAGTAATGT
Source organism: Heptranchias perlo (assembly GCF_035084215.1). NCBI lineage: Eukaryota > Metazoa > Chordata > Chondrichthyes > Hexanchiformes > Hexanchidae > Heptranchias > Heptranchias perlo. Next base: position 10,148,034 of record NC_090341.1, read on the forward strand.
TTTAGTTTGTACAGTTAGTACTATTGAGTTTAAGACACTATACTTAAGAGTATATACGACTGTGTTATGTCTGCACTTGATATACTATGCCCAGTTTTGGTCTCTGCACATGGTGAAGGAAATTGAGATTCTGGATAAGGGCAATGAAAGTGGTATTTAATCTAAGGGCTCTTAGTTTTGAGGATAGGTTCCATGAGTCAGGGCTACCTCTTTGACAGAAACAAAGGCACAGAGGGTCATGGTAAAGATTTTTAAAATGGTTGGATGGCTTACTTCAGGTGGATAGAGATGGTGCGTCTAGGGGGCATGTATATCTAAATGAAGATAAAGAATCAGTTTAGATGCCAGGAAGTTTTTCTTTTCACAGGGAGTCATTGCTCTGAAACAGACACGTAGTCTTTTAAAAGAGAACTTGACTGGTTCCTGAGTGAGGAGATTTCCAGTGATAGAGGGTACGTTGGTAGTAGTTGAGATAAGAACGTAAGAAATAGGAGCAGGAGTAGGCCATATGGCCCCGCGAGCCTGCTCCGCCATTCAATAAGATCATGGCTGATCTTCAATCTCAACTCCACTTTCCCGCCCGATCCCCATATCCCTTGATTTCTCTAAAGTCCAAAAATCTATCTATCTCAGCCTTGAATATACTCAACAGCCCTTTTGAATTCCAAATATTCACGACCCTCTGAGTGAAGAAATACCTCCTCATCTCATTCCTAAATGTCCGACCCCTTTTCTTGAGACTATATCCCCTAGCTCTAGACTCTCCAGCCAGAGGAAATATCCTCTCAGCATCTACCCAGTCAAGCCCTCTTAGAATCTTATATGTTTCAATGAGATCACCTCTCATTCTTCTAAACTCCAGAGAGTAAAGGCCCATTCTACTCAATCTTTCCTCATAGGACAACCCTCTCATCTCAGGAATCAATCTAGTGAACCTTTGTTGCTCCGCCTCTAAGGCAAGTATATCCTTCCTTAGGTAAGGAGACCAAAACTACACAGTACTCCAGATGTGGTCTAACCAAAGCCCTGTACAATTTCAGCAAGACTTCCTTACTCTTGTACTCCAATCCTCTTGCAATAAAGGCCAACATGCCATTTGCCTTCCTAATTGCTTACTGTACCTGCATGTTAACTTTCTGTGTTTCATGTACAAGGACTCCGGAATCACACTGAACACCAACATTTAATAGTTTCTCACCATGTAAAAAATATTCTGTTTTTCTATATTTCCTACCAAAGTGAATAACCTCACATTTCCCCACATTATACTCCATCTGCCACGTTCTTGCCCACTCACTTAACCTGTCGATATCCCTTTGCAGACTCTTTGCATCGTCCTCACAGCTTACTTTCCCACCTAGCTTTGTATCATCAGCAAACTTGGATACATTGCACTCGGTTCCTTCATCTAAGTCATTAATATAGATTGTAAATTTCTGAGGCCCAAGCACCGATCCTTGCGGCACCCCACTAGTTACAACCTGCCAACCCGAAAATGACCCGTTTATTCCTACTCTCTGTTTTCTGTCCGTTAACCAATCCTCAATCCATGCTAATATATTACCTCCAATGCCATGAGCCCTAATCTTGTGTAACAACCTCTTAAGTGGCATCTTATCGAATGCCTTTTGAAAATCCAAATATACTACATCCACTGGTTCCCTCTTATCTACCCTGCTAGTTACACCCCCAAAAAAACTCTAATTGATTTGTCAAACACAATTTCCCTTTCACAAAACCGTGCTGACTCTGCCTAGTCACATTATGATTTTCTAAGTGCCCTGTTACTACATCCTTAATAATAGATTCGAGCATTTTCCCTACTACTGATGTCAGGCTAACTGGCCATAGTTCTCTGTTTTCTCTCTCCCTGTGATTGTCAGGATATATGGGTGCTGCACTCTTCCAATGATGTTGGTTTAGGGATTAATATTGGCCAGGACACCGGCAGAACTCCCGTACTCCTCTTCGAAAAATGCCATGGGATCTTTTATGTCCAACTGATAGGGCAGACGGGGCCTTGGTTTAACGTCTCATCCAAAAGACGGCACCTCCGACATAGCAGCACTCCCTCAGTCCTGCACTGTATTGTCAGCCTACATTATGTGCTCGTGTCTCTGGTGTGGGACTTGATCCCATAACCTTCTGACTCAGAGGTGAGAGTGCTGTCACTGAGTCACAGCTGACACTTTGATTAACACTAACAAAACAAAAATTCATAATCAACGAAGCCTCAGTCAGAAAGCAGAAAAGGATACAGACCTGTGCAGGATAGGCAGTTCTAGCCAAACCTCCACCCTTTAAGAGAGAGAGCGTCTTGCGGACTGTGTTGAGTTCCTGAATCGTTGCCCCTTTAGAAGCAAGTTGTTTAGTCAGGCTCTGTTTCTCCTCTAAAGTGACTGGAGGGATTGGAGCTGGCAGCAAAGCTGACCCCCCTCCTAAAGAAACAATTTTTAAAATTATTATTATTATTATTAGGGAAATGAGCATGTCAAGTCTCCAACACATCACCACTGCGTGATAAAATCCAAGTTTAAGCATAAAGTTCACAAGCTAGGTTGGAGATTGGAAAAGAAAATTCCCCTCACAAACCAGTGGGCATGTGGACTCCCAGAGAAGGTAGTTGACATGTGATCGATTGGCACGTTTAAAAAGATTAAAACCTGTTGAGATGTGTAATTATGTGTAATTTTTTTTCCAGAGGAGGTAGGGAAAGGAAACTAGTATTCCCCATAGTAGAGGAACATCAAATGGTTTGGGAAGAAAATCCATGATAGAATAATCATATGTGGGTTCCGGATGGAACGCTTTGGAAGGCTGAATGGCCTTTTTTCGCTCTGTATTTTCTTATCATCTTATGTAAGTTTGTGCCTGCGATTTTGCAAACCTGCAGTGCATGGGGGGTATGCTGAACTGAAACCAAACATTTCCTCGCAGAAAGGAGAGTAAAATCAGAGTTTCAGTTACCTCAGATACTCTTCCACAACTCCTACCAGCAGGCTGCAGACAAGCATTGGTACAGATCTGGAAGCACATCCTGTCACCCAGGAAGGATACATGGAGCAGTCAGACTCCAAAAGGAGAAGGAAAATCAAAAAGAAAACTTATCAAGCATTACAGTGTGCTAAGTTTTTCTTGTTTTCCCATCCTCTTGAATCTGCACATTTAATTTTCTTACCAAAATTTCATCTCTATTTTTGCATCAACTGTTCTCCTGAATTGGGTCTAAATTTCAGCAAATAATGGATGCAACATGGCCAAAATTCCTCTCATGTCATCATCACTGGCTTGCGTTGACAAAGTCTCACAGCACTCTCAGTCTATCATAGTTCCAAGTCCACTGATCCTGTGGTTTGGTTCTGAAGTTGTAAATGTTTAAAAACTTCTCTTAAATGATTTATACCCTGGAGAAGTATCACATTCTGAGAGTTAAACTGAAAATAATATATTTTTAATGAGATGACAAAGCCCCTCTATAATTTTTCCACTTATTCTCTTCTACTCACCACAAGGAGTATTTGAGGCGAATAGCATAGATGCATTTAAGGGGAAGCTAGATAAGCAGATGAGGGAGAAAGGAATAGACGCGTACTCTGATAGGGTTAGATGAAGCAGGGAGGGAGGAAGCTCATGTGGAGAATAAACACCGGCATAGACCAGTTGGACCAGTTCTGCGCTGTAGTTTCGATGTAACTCGATGAACAGATCTTGCCACACATCACAGATCCTATGGCCTTGAGGGCAGGCATATGACCTGTTGCTGGGCCTCCAATGATGCCACTCTTCGGCTGTCCATGAGGAGAAGCACAACAGCCTGGCAATGAACTGATTTTCACTTCCCCCCCACCCCACCCCACCCCACCCCAGCCATGGAGCTTGTGTTAGGCACCTCCCCAGAGCAGCTTGACCCAACGTCAAATTAAACTTACATCTGTGGCAAAAAAAAAATCTACATTTAAAGAATAACCTCAAAATCAGCAACACTGATTGCCAAATTTATTTTTGCCCCATCCTATTACTTTACTCACCATTCCTATTACTTCATGGTAGAAGTGACCTTGTTTTGAGATACAGTTCCATGATTGCACCGTGCCCAAATAGCCATTCTTCATGTGTAATGGTAAATGTCAGCAGGATATTTGACTGATGAGCGCATCACAGCTGAACCTTAATCCTCTCCTCACTGGGTCCACAAATGCTTTCTGGTAGGGAGTTAGTCATTGGATAGCAATCATGAATATGATCGCTGGCTTATTTTTCCCCTTTCTACCCTGTGTACGAACCATGGAATGATACAGCACAAGAGGCCATTCGGCCCATCGTGTCTGTGCCGGCTCTTTGAAGAGCTATCCAATTAGTCCCACTTCCCTGTCCTTCCCCCATAGCCCTGCATATTTTTCCTCTTCAAGTATTTATCCAGTTCCCTTTTGAAAGTTATTATTGTATATGTTTCCACCATCCTTTCAGGCAGTGCGTTCCAGATCACAACTGGCTGCGCAAAAAAAAATGTCTCCTCATCTCGCCTCTGAATTATGGATATCCCCTCCCGCCCGGTTGATATACCAACTAACTCAGCAGAGATCAGATCGGGCACCAATATCACACAATGCGGTGCATTCACCCACTGAGCTGTCAGTGAGCTTCTTCGTTTATTTCAATTAATATTTTAAAACTTTTACGACAGCCAAGCAGCGAGCCTGCCTTAGGATTAGTGGTTATTGGTCATGTGGTAAACTGGAGTCGGCAGATTAATCTCTATGGCAGATATGCCATGAGGATGAGGCAAAGAATTCCTGTACCTGAGATAAGCACAAAGAGCAGGTCATTTGCCGTAAGTCCTTCCGCTAGGTGACGGATACTGTTCGCTGCCTTTAAAGCATTCTCATCGGGGAGGTTATGTCTGGCTCCTTCCATTGCTTGTATTTTTGTCTGAGGTCTTAAAAGCATGTCCCTGTGGAGTTATCAGGAGTGAAACAGTTAAACATTGGGAACAAGCTGCACCATTTTTTATCGTATGTTTGCAACCAGTGTATAATTTGCAATGCAAATCTTTCTTATGAATTGTTTCTTTTGTCAACCGATTTCCTCCCCTTTCCCTCCTTTCCTGAAGGCTATGATTTCTTCCTGTGGTACAATTCGTCAGCCTCAGGTACCTTGCCTAAGTGGCCACCTTTTACAACCATGGAGGACATCATAGCTATAACTAATATCGACCTAATCTGATGTCCGCATGCACTAACTTCCAGCAGGGGCCACTCAATAGCAACCAGGAGTGGCGACACTGGTTGTTTTTTCCCCCTCCCTGACTCAGGTACACTGAGGTCAATTGTAGCACCTCTACTACTGCCATGGTTGAGATCACCTAACACAGCACAGAGTGTGGATCAAAACCAAATGGTTCAGTCTGTATAGCTTGATAAATTCACTGAGCCATTGAGGAAGCCTCACGCTGCTATTCTTCAGCACGTTGTACAAATCCCGTTGATACAGTAGGACATTAGTTGGTGTAAGTTTTGCACCTGTATAGTTATAAGGCTTTAAAAATGTGTGTACACAAACAATTCTTGGATGTGTTTTAACATCTGTCCTTTTCAACATTTTATGGTACATTTAAACTGCAACTGTAGTGTCAGTGTGAAGAGGTTTCACTTTGCACCGATACTGTAGTTATAGTGTAAGTGGAGCCTACATCCAGGGTCAGGCCTGATCAGAGTGAACTCCCTCCAGAGCCTGAGCACCCGATTTATACTACACAAATTTAGCATTGGTGTAAACCTAAAACAGTTTTGCACTGATGCTAAACTTGTAGCATAAATGCACCCTTATTCTTGGATTGCGTATGTAACACACGCGTCAGATTGAGGATATGACATAAGAGTGAGCTGGAGGAATTTGCTCCATTGGAGCCTGATACCATGGCTGTAAATAGTAAGCAGTTGGGTCTACTGGTTGAAACGTGCTTTGATCTGGTATATATTTATCTGGAATCAAATGGAAATTTGAAAATAGATATTATGTCTCATCTGTAATGGTCCACTTTTCTCTTACAATTTTGAAAAAGTATCAATACGAGACACTAGAGTCTTCCTCAAGATAGTGCTTTAAGTTTCTGTTTATTTTAAGGTCATTGTAGGGATCAGATTTAAAACCTTCTTGACAAGGTGACCTTTCATTTATATAATGCCTTTAAAGTAGTAATACGTCCCAAGGCATTTCACAGGAGCGTTATCTCACAAAATTTGGCAAAAGTTGACACGGTGACCTTGCACCTCCAGTGGAGTGGAGTTTGAACAAGGACGGCTTCCTCTTCTGAAGGTGGTGACTTGTGCTGTGGTAAGGTTCAGTGGGTACCAAGCCCAAGTCTCAATTTTTCATGTGCGAGTGTAGATAGTGAGTATCGGCAGATTATTCAACAACGACAATTCTGTCCTCACTCAACATCTACACGTGCATTTTCCAGCATGACTTGCTGGATAAGAATCAGCAGCAGGAACCAAACTGATTTTTTCCCCCCCTCCCTCCTTAGCTCAGGAGCACTGAGACCAATTGAAGCTCCTCTTTATCTCCCACACAGCTGAGAGGTTAGTTAACTCAGCAAGACCAGGAATTGAATCTGGGAAAATCCTGGTCAGTACAGCTCCATTTCACATTGGACCACAAATTTACCAACTAAGCTATTCGGGCAACCCGTAAAACTGTCAGCTTTGACTGATATTCACGCTGTGGCTTCCTCCAGCCTGATGTTCTTGGTTGAGTTTGTTGGGGAAGGGTCAGAGGGGAGGAGGGGGAACTCATTAGAACTTCTTTCGTTTGGTTAATAAGAAAGAAAAATCCACACGCTATTTTTTTGTTTCTTACTCTTTTCCAGCCAACTGAAGAATCTCCTGAATTCCAACAGGAACACTGATCACTCCTTGGAGCAGGTGGTCTCCCAGGATCTCTTCCACAGCAGCCGCCATTCCCAATACAGCCTTTCCAAATCCAACAAGGTAGACATTCTTATGGACTGGGAAGCACTGGTTTTGTATCATCAGCCTCTCTCCTTCTATGCTAACATTTTTCTTTATCATGTTTTGAGGCAAAACAGCATTAATTGCTGTCTGAAAGATCTCCCGACCATGCCGCGGAAGGGACATTTCTCTGATGATTACAGGGGCACTCCGACGAAGCCTCCTTGGCTGCCAGTTCTTGTAAATGAGTTGATGGTTGGTATGCAGCCACAAGTATCTTCCAAATGCAGTGACCATCTTAATTACTGAGGTTCATTGATTCCTCTGAATGATTTCATCCTGCCAGAGAGTGGAAGTGGATTAGTAAGAAGTCAATACAGTTCTGGAGTGTACTAAGCACAGATTAAGCTCCACAATGAAATCGGTAGAGTAAACACCACACCAGAGAGATGCTGGACGCAAAGGTGTATTCCATACCAGTATGTCACACACAGTCACATCTGCAATTCCTCACATGGTGAGTTTCCTTATCTCAGGTGTGCTGTCAAGGTTCTGTGTGAAATCATGGAAACAATGGCAGTAGAGTTACTCTTGGTACATTGCAAGTGAGAATGTTGGGTCTAGTTCAATATGGAAATATATGGATGGACAATAAATGTGGCCTTTGCACCATCACCTACATCTCGATAACTAATAAAATAAAAAACCCAGTTGGCTTTCTTGTAAACCCAGCTCCAACAACACTCAAGAATTTTGACATCATCCAGGGCAAAGCAGCCCGCTTGCGAGACACCCCATCCATCACCTTAAACATTCACTCCCTCCACCACCAGCGCACCGTGTTGGCTGCAGTGTGTACCATCTACAAGATGCACCGCAGCAACTCGCAAAAGCTTCTTTGACAGCACCTCCCAAACCCGCAACCGCTACAACCTAGAAGGACAAGGGCAGCAGGCGCATGGGAACAACACCACCTCCACGTTCCCCTCCAAGTCACGCACCGTCCTGACTTGGATATATATCACCGTTCCTTCATTGTCGCTGCGTCAAAATCCTGGAACTCCCTACCTAACAGCACTGTGGGAGAGCCTTCACTACACGGACTGCAGCGGTTCAAGAAGGCGGCTCACCACCACCTTCTCAAGGGCAATTAGGGATGGGCAATAAACGCTGGCCTTGCCAGCGACGCCCACATCCCATGAATGAATAAAAACATTTTTATGAAGCTACAAAGGGTGATGGGACAGTTGACAAAAACCTGATCTGAGTCATGATCATTCAGAGTGACGTCGATATGATATATATATCGAAACTGAATTTCTGAAGATGAGTAGAAAGATATTTTGTCCCTTGTAACTAGTTGCAGATTGACATTTGCAAAGACCATCCAGCGTGCTGTTGGATTGGGTTTGGTTGAAAAGTCTCCATTAATATAAACTTTTGGTACAAGTGCAAACATAAGACAACACGACAGTACAGTAAAACTGTCACATTGTGAGAATATTCAGAAGTAGCTCATTTCCTATTCTTGTGAAAAGTCATCCCTGGTGTAGGACTTATTGCAACATCACCAGTTAATGACCACACAATGGGCGACAAACAAGCAATGGTGGAGGTATTTTCCCACTTATCTCACCAGTGTAGTGTTGTTCAACTAAAATGAGCAGGAGATAATCATTGACTAAAATTAGTCAAATAAGTTTCTTATGAAGACTAAAGCTAAGATAAAATTAAAATTGAAGATAACGAGTTGAGACTAAAACTAAAATTATTTCTACAAGTAAAACACTAGTCAGTCATCCACAACTTCAACATAGTGAAAAGTTAAACGTTGAATAAAGTCTTAGTTGTTAATCGCACCCCATGTTTATAATTTATTAACATTTCTTGTGGCTTTGTGAGTTGTGTGAAAAATGAATTAATAATTATGACATTTGGAAACATAAATTGTGGAAAAAAGACTGGAATGAAAATATGGAAAACAGAAGCTAAACTTTTGTACTAAAATTTGTTCTGAGAGTAAAAATAAAATTTAACTGGGAACAACAGAGTAGACTTTATTTAGGATTAAATTTCTCCTGGAAATAAAACCAGACTAAAATTTGAGGTCTAGAGACAAGACTAAAACTAAAATTCAAATTACTTCAAGGACCTCATGATTACCTTTAAAAAAAAAGAAATCGATAAATTTCTTGAACATTCACAAAACATTGATAGTTTGCTGAACATGATGCTAAACCACCTCCCTGTGAGATTTTTTTATCTGCAGTTATCCAGTCAGCCTCAATAATAACGTCATATTTAATAAGAAAACACTGAGTAGAAAGAAATTGTTCTTTTCTTTAGGGTTGCTCATGTGAGAAGCCCTAATAATATTGGCTTGGCACCCATTTTTGTCTGATTATGCCTCCGTGAAGCACCTTAGGGTGTTTTTCTACGTTAAAGGTGCTATATAACTGCAAGTTGTTGTTAAGAAGGTGGGCAAACCAGCTGCTCCTAGGCCTCTGCCATTGCCATTATACAGCACCTTTCATGTCCTCTGGAGTTCCCAAAGTGCTTCACAGCCAATGAAGTACTTTTCAAGTGTAGTCACTGTTGTAACATAGGCAAACACAGCAGCCAATTTGCACACAAATAGCAGTGATATATTAAAAAAAGATTATCTGTTTTGGTGGTGATGAAGAAATTACTTAATGTCATAGCTCCTTCAATTTTCATTGATTGTATTTCTCAGCTCCTACAACAGCAGAGTGTAACTTAAGGTGAAAAAGAAATGATAATTAAGTAATTAAATCTGTAGTTAGTGCTGTAAAGTTAAAAACTCCCCTTTTTCATCCATTACTGATGGTGAAGTTGCTCTGGCCGGCAATAAATGCCAAGGTATTACATAGAATTACATAGAATGTACAGCACAGAGACAGGCCATTCGGCCCAACTGATCCATACTGGTGTTTATGCTCCACACGAGCCTCCTCCCACCCCTCTTCATCTAACCCTATCATCATATCCTTCTATTCCTTTCTCCCTCATGTGTTTATCCAGCTTCACCCATATACTGTGGTTCTCTCAGTTAAAGGAAATCTCCAGATTGTCGCAATAGAAGTTGACATGATTTATTGCATCAATTAAGAATTCAGAACAGCAATATATCCACGTTTAAAAGAAAGGGGGAATAGCTTTTAGAATTTGCACACAAATGTAGCTTAGATAAAGGGTTGAAGGGAAAGAGAATGAGGCAAGCCACTGACTCCCAGCCCAACCATGCAGTTCATCCCTGGTTCAAGCTGAAGTAAGCAGCAGATACTGCTTTATTTTACACGTAAATTAAATGGAATCATTTAAATAAAAAATGTAACAAAATGATAACATTCCTACTGCATTTGCAATGTTGATGTTGAAGTTACTGTCTAATTTACTAAAACAAACACCTTGTTATAATGAACATTCAACATGGTGCTGCAGGGGTACATAGATAATAATCAGAGGTTGTAACTATATGGAAATCCTTTGGCATACTTAACCTTTATCCCGCTAAATTAATTTATTACTAATGAAACAGGTGTACAGTAAGGCAACATCCAGTCCAAGATGATCTAATTTGCTGAACTATGGCATACAGAGAAGCAGCTTGTATAC